>NW_015151096.1:383178-435039 GCF_000732505.1 Cyprinodon variegatus | reverse complement strand
TTTAAAACTTTGAACTGTTTAGTATTTTATGTGGATCTAATGAGAACAAAGTAGTGCATAATTGCATGTGGTAAAAAAACTGTATGAGGGTTTAACAGATGCTATTTTATTTAAAACTGTTATAGATTTGCCATGCATTTGGACTTTACTGTTACTTTCTCATCTGGTGAGGTTTTATTTGAGCTATTCCATTTTAGCTCTTGGGCAGCAGCAGTCCTGCAGAAACGATAACCTTCACTTTCTTCCTCAGCCTTTTGAAGCTTCCCAAAGGTTTTCCTCATCAGCTCTGATCAGATCTCAGGAAGGTATCCCACAATATGAAGCTGATATGAAGTGGGCATTGGATCATTTCATTTGGTTTTACTTAGAGGTATTTAAGTAAAGGACACCAAATAAAAATGTGTGCCAAACTTTGCATATTTCTATTTGAAATAAAAAACAAACAACCAAAAAACAAAAAGGATAAACATGTTTCTTCACTTTAATATAATTTGCATTGCTCTGTCCCAGTACATTGCTGTTAAATGAGCTGAAATGAGTGGCTGTGACATGACAAAACATGGAAAAAGTTTTAAGGGTTCTGAATTTGTTTGCAATGCAATTTACATTCTGTCTGCAACTGTTCAATTAGGAGGCATGGTGAAATAACAACCTTCTCTGTCACAAACAAGGCGTTGAGCTCGGCATGAAACACACCACATAATTTAACAAAGAGTGTTCTACATAATCTACTCTGACAGCCATGACACAATAACCAGAATCAGCTTTATTCAAACAATGAATTGGACTTTGGCTATACTTTGCTAATTCCAGATCAATACCATTCATACTGCACAGGAAACTGAAAGTAATCATTGTTTGAAAATTTAAAGCCCTCTAACATTGAAGTGGTCCCTGTGTATATTCTAGTTGCTGTAAAAAACATATAAACTTTTAACACCTCCAGATCATTACCTCTGGGTTTAAAATAGTAAAACATTTGATTAAATTTAAATGTAATAAATGCCTATCTGTGTTCCATTGTAAAATTTGGCATTAAATTGCCTGGATTAATGACCATTTCATACTTCTTACGAAGAAGGAAACCTGTTTCCATCACTGTCATACAACATGCTGTGTTCATTAAATCTGCTCATAAGATGCTTACTTCAGATTTAACATTCAAACAAGTCCTTCAGTTTTTTAAACTAATAAAACTGTAAAAGCCACAGGGGCCCCAATCCCTTCCTCATAAAGACTCCTCTCAATTATTAATGGACACCAAAGAAACAGGCTCAGCAGTGGTACCTGCTTAAATTCTTGTTTACCTGAAATAATGGCTGCTCCGCATCAGCTTTCCTGTTTCTTTTACGTAGGCCAATGTATTTCATTGGGATTTTATCTGATAGACAAACACAATTAGGTTAATAATTAAGAATTCTTACATCTTTTATTTCATAGATGACATTTTGTTGAAGTAACGCCTGCAAGTATTTTGTGTTACGTTTCCACAAACTTTACACATGCTGGATGACATTGTTGTCTTTGCACAATGGCTAAAACCAAGTCAGACATTTTGGAAGCATCTTGGAACATAGAGTCTTTCTAAAAAAATTCAATTCATATTTACATTGCGACCCTTTTATCATATAGGTGTGCCTTTTTTAAACCCACCCACTGTAGATCAGCGTCTGAGGGGCAATGCGCTGTTAGTTAACAGGTTTTTTTCTAGGGTTGTCTTTTTTTGTATTTTTATTATATTCAATCTGTTTCACTATACAGGTCATGTGTTCTGGGTGATCTAATGTTTTGCATGTAAGCAAATATGATAATTTTGTATTGGGTGCAAATTTTAAACAAGACTTTCTGATTTTCTTTAACAATGGCTTTCTGATACAGGAGTGGACATAGAAGGATTTTTCAAATTTCGATTAGAGGGGATTAAAAACACCTATACAAAATTTTCTGTTGTTTTTTTTATACATACAAAAAAAAAAACTATGAAATCTCTGTACCTTTTTTTTTTCACAAAAAAGATAAAAATGTATTAGGAATAAAACTATGTTTACAAGATTCGATCGGGTGGTGTAAGTACCCCACAGCTTCAGTAAGAATATTCTGTTATAATACTAAAAGTTTCTGCCACTCTGCCTTTCTTTGACAGTGAATCAGCCCTGCAGGGGATATCTCTCCAACTTGCAGGAGACTCTGTGTGTGCCTTGATGCAGACAGACTGTTACCACCAGCGGGGTTAAAGGGGGGCTTTTTAGAAAAGGAGAAGCAGATGAGAAATAAGGATTGCTGAGGTTGTAATTTCACCCCGAGGAGATGCTGTCACTCCATCACTGTCGCTCGAAGAGCTGGGGGGCCAGAGAGTAGAGGTGGGGGAGATCAGCTCCACCATAAGTGGGTTTCTCCTGCTGTTGTGTCTGGGCAGATGGGTTTTAGATGCTAGAAGGCTGTTAGGTTTTGTTGCGTTGCATGCAGCAGCAGCAGCAGCAGTATGACCCTGCTGGGAGTCCCTGCAGACATCTTTAATGCTAAGAGTCACCATTGCTGTTGAAAATTACTATAGCTGAAGGAAAATGCTTCAGTTTGTATATACATGTGTAATATTTTGGACATGTAAAACCTTTATTCTGCGTCTCTGCCAGCTGCTCCTACCAGTCCATCTCAGAGATGATATATTTAGAGGTAAAGCAATATCAGAGCTTACAGCTGGCTGCCTCTGATTCAATCTCTTCTGTTTTTGTCCTGCACATTTCTCTGCCTACCTCATTCTTTAGCCTCGTATTTTCTCCATGGTGTGGACATCATCTATTATGTTTTCATCTTATCTGTTCTAAAGCTTCTGTTTTTCTCTTTTCCTATGTAATGGTGACCAAACTATGTTTTGTTTTCTCTATTTACCCCCTTTTTGGGCCTTGTTCCATTATAAACTTTCATCTTCTTTCTTCAAAGGCTTATTAAATGAATTTTATTTTACCCTATAACCCATTTTTTCAGCAATTCGCTTTTTGTCTGAGCTTCATTACCGGCGTGCATTGTGAAATTCAATCTTTCGGAAACAGTTTTTGTCTCTCATCTCTTGCACTCATGTTTCTTCCAGATTCTCTCCACATCTTCATTTTCCACGTTCCATATCATGTCCTCACTCTCTCCAATGGGAGGACAAATTAGTAAGCCTATACCCAAACACACATCAAACAGAGCTAGTTCTAATTCGTGGAAAATAGACAAGCAATTAGTTGCTATTACATCCTTGAATGTTCCTGCAAAGGCAAGCTTAATCTCATTAATCACGAACAATGGGGGCGGTAATCGAGAAGCATGTTTATGCAAATTCCCCCGCACTGTAATCTCCTACATGCTTGATAGCCAAAACAGAGGAGGTGTGCTTTTAAAAAAAAAAATAATAATAATACAAACAGATTATCTGCTTGTTTGACTTGTCATGTCATGTTTCTCTTTGCTAAAGCTCCAGGTGCTTTCAAGATGTGTGAACCGAGACACTCCTGAGAAAATATCAATCTGTGTTCCTGCTCAGCCTGTAACTTCTGATCATAGAAAACCCTGAGGTGATGGGAAACCCTCTGTTTTCCATCCCACCGTAGTTCAACTGAGCCTCCCTCCTCCTTTTCCTCCTCCACCCCTCAGCAAATTCTCCATCTCATTTACCTTGTCCCCATCAGTTCTCTCCATTTCTTGTTTTCATGCTTTCCATTTGCATGTTTATTGTTATACTGTTTGCCTCTCTCTCTCCTCCCTCACTTTGCATCTGTTTCCCCATTTCTCCACATCTTCACTTTCCCATTATAGTGCTATTTTGTTCTGCATTTTTCATTAGAGCTACGGGTCCAGGAGCCAAGCACGATTCACAACTAAATATAGCCTAGGTAAAACATTGTAAGATTAACTGTGCAAATCCTCTTTCTCTTTTCCTCTCTCTAATGAGCACCATGCCTTTTTCCCATAATATCGTCTCTGTTTTAGCCTTCATCTCTCTTGAGTTATGTGCCAGTTTCAGATGAAGATGATGAAGATGGCACAATGTAAACCCTGGAGTTATCAGAGGCCTGATAAAGGTCAGACTCTCTCCCTGACAGGGATAGAGAGAAGTACATACATGAGTTAAAAGAAAAATAAATCAATAAGGTGAAGAGGAAATAATAGCAAATACATCTGATAAAACTGTATAATTTTTAGTGGGCTGTCCATCTTAGGAAAAATGGGATGCTTCTGTTTTTTTTAGACTCTCCACAACACACCAGGTTCAAACCAGTGCAGCACGTTGGGTTAAACTGGGTCATCACTCTCTGTATCTATATCTATCTTTAAGAGTGGACAAAGACAGCAACATTAAATTCCTTTATTTGGCATTTTCACAATTGCATAAGTTGAACTTTAGATCAAAAATGTTGCAGAGGCGATACAGTTTTGCTCTATCCAGTGAACAAGGTTTTGAATTAGACTCAGTGGAGTTGGGAAGGATGAAGCAGGATTCATTTCCTAAGAAAATGTTATATAAACAATGCATACGTTTTTAAAATACAGTCTGGGTATTAATTATTGTTAAGAATAACATTTACACTAACTAAAAAAAAGTATGTATTACATGGTGAATTTTAGAGGCTTACTTTGTATAAATCATATGCATTATGAGAGGAAAACACTGTTTACCATTAAAAAGTGTTATTAAGACTAATATAGTGTGTACATTTTCCCATAAATATGCTTAAGTTTCTAATAAATCATGCTTACTCTGCCACATGGGGTTGTGGTTGGGCTAATTGTTTAAGGGTTTTCCAATTTGGATCTAAATAATCCCAAGAATCATTAAAACGTGTCTCTACAAACACAAGCACCAAGCTATGAAAATCTAATTTGTACACTCATTATACATTTGTTTGGTCTGATCAAATTAAATGCCATGTTAATTAGTTATAACTTGATGAGAATTTTTCAAATTTTTAAAAAGATGAGCTTTCGAAAATTAGCTTATTGTTACTTAGCTTGTCAATAAAAGCTTCTGTTGCACGCTTTAAACAGCCAGCTTTAAGAGAAGGTTTGTTCTGGAGGAACACTTTCATTTTGACCCTTTTGCTGTTACATAGGTTACAGCCTTACAAAAGCATTCAAAGCTTTCCCCTTTGCCTCTAATACATCCAATAAAGTAAATGTAATTCATTTACACATAATTTTGAAGTAAAATAAAAATAATTGAAAATGCCTTACTTTTCTGTCTATTGTATTCCCCTTTCTCTGTTATTCTCAAATGCTGTACAATCCAGTACGTCAACAGCCTTTAAAAGTCACTGTGTTACTAAACAGATTCCATATGTGTTTCATTTAGTCACAGAATAGATGCAGCTGTTCTGTGAAGGCCTCAGGGGTCTGATACACAACATACAGCATCCTCTGGATAAAGAAAGACGTCACAAGGAATACTCGCAAAAAAATGTGACTCCTGAAAAAGCCCTTTGGGATTAGTCATCAGTCAGTGTTAGGCAATCTAGCAGGAGTATTAAAATGGTTTCTTGCACACCACAAATCTGGTACCGGTATTTAAGGAAGAGAGGATTTAAAGCCAATGTTAAAAATCCTGTTTGTTTACCAAATCCCTCCAATGATAACACACGGTGGTGAATGCATCATGCTGAGACGTTTTCTTCAGGAATAAGAAGAAAGCTGCTCAAAATTGATAATGAGATGGATGGAGCTTAACAATGACTAACAATAGAAGAACATTTGTTTGAGATTTGAAGAAGCTTCAGAGGGCAGAAGTTTGCTATCCATTACAACAGCAGTCTTAAAAATGCATTCAGTTGCAAGGATTTAGTTAAAACATATGTTTTCATGACCAGGTTAAAGCCCAGACCTACAATGAGATTTGGCTTAAAGTCCTGCTATTGGATTAGCTCTTTATAAATGTGTTGAGTAGCTCTGGGAAAATTATGTTTAAGAACATATCAAATGTTTTAAAGTTCAATGATTTAATTACTCTTTAAAACTGCAACTTAATGAAAGTAGTGAAATAAAACAGAAAAAAGCAAATGGGGAATTTTGTAAGCATTATCTCACTTTTTTTAATGTAAAAAAGTTACTCTTTATAATACTGAAATTAATAGACAGTTGTTAAGAGAAAAGTCTCCTTTTATATTTGTTGTGAAACTACTTTGTATTAACTGCAGCTCATTATTATAAACCGATGAGCAAACAGTAGCCCAGTGTGCTCTGAGTCTGCAGAGGCTGAAGAAGTGTTTAGGCTCTCTGGTGGGTCTGTGTGTGTGTTTGTATTTGAACCACAGATTGAGCTCAGTGTGCTTCCTTCCCAGTGTGGGAGCTGTCCATTGTCACTGGTGCTGAAAGTGGATTACTGCTTCCCCTCTTAAGTAAAGAGTGAATTTGATAAGCAGGAGGGAAGAAAAGAGGAGGAGGAGCAGGAAAAGGAGAGCACAAACCAAAAAGAGTTCAGAAGATTGCTTCATTACTTTCTTCCCAGCAGCTGGCTGAAGATTGAGAGGAAGTTTTTGCAGAGACTTGGACAGTAAGAACACTTTATATTTGAAACTGAATCTATTTCACCAACACATCTCCTTGTTTCTCTCATGTTTCTTCCTTCTGTTACATTTTACTCCTGAGTAGGCACTAATTTGGACACATTAAGAAGGTGGGATGGAGACGAAGGAGGAGCGGGGGAGGGAATGCAGGGAAAGCAGCAAGAGATCATAGTTTCTTTTTCTCCCCTCCAGCCTCGCAGTGGGAATTGCAGCTCAGTGAGAGGAACGGTCTTTCTCTGCCTCCCTCGTCAGCGTTCGATTCAAAAGCTGCTCCACTGGGGAGTTGTGCAGGCTCTGCTGCTGCTGCAGCCGTTGTTGGTGCACCTGGAGACCCCTGTCCTAGTCTGGCCCTGCTCAGCCAGCTGTGTCTTGGGTCGGACAGGATGACGGGGTGTGCCAAACGCTGCAAGCAAGGTCTCATCAAGTTTGCTCTGACTCTTCACAAACTGGTCACTGGGACTCTAAACAAAGGTATGTGTCATATTTTATACAAGAATAAGTTTTTAAAAAGTGTTTGAGTGATAAGAGTGCAACAGTAGAGTAATAGAGAGGTCTGCAAATGAACTCTGCCTCAATTGAAAGAAGATAAAGTTGAGTCAACTTCATCTTTAATCTCTCAAGAGTGAAACTCTTTCCTCGAAGCCCTTCCATCTGCAGTTGACCTTGTTCTGCTCGCTGTCTTCTCCAGAGGGCTGGAATGAAGGAGACCAAGATTAGGGGAGTGAAGAGCTAAGAGAAAGGAAAGATGTAGCTGATACAGAGGGGAGAGCGAGGGAGCATGATCGTCCTCTTCTGATAAATGTCAGTAATAAAATGCGTAGCTGTGGTGCTGTGGAAATACACACATAAGCATAAGATGTTGAAAGGAAGAAAGGGGGTTTTAAAAATGTTGAGAAGTAATTGTTTTCCTGTTAGTTTGGCTGTATATTTTGTGCATTTTTTGAAACTAAAACTGGCATCTTTACTTTTGAGTAATGCACACAAAACCCTACACGGTCACGCATAGGATGAGGCTCTTTGAAGCTATTGACGTTTTGTCTGGAGGGATGGGAAACATCAAAGAAGTCATTCAGTAACACACATACAGTCGACATGCTTAGATGTGCAAACACACTCACTCACATGGTTTTGGATGGCTCAAGTATGCAGCCACAGTGGGGAAATTTGCCCCTGAGGTCTCACACACTCATAACGTCACAGAGGAGCTGCTGCTCAGCCTTTTGGTTACATAACACATTACTCCACAGGGGAATCTCTAAGATATTGGAACAGTCGCCTTTTTATGAACAAAAAATAAATAAAAGCTTAATATAGTAAAATAGTAAAAGCTTTAAAGAACACAGTGGAGCTGTGTGTGAAATGAATATACGGACAATAAAACTCCCACGCAAGCGATAAGTAAAGCGACTGCAGGAGTAGGAGATCTGTTTTTTGCAAAATGTCATGTAGACAGGCAATGGTCCAGATCTGGTCTTTTTCAAACCTCTGGCAGAAATTGAATCTGATTAGTGGCTCTGGTCATAAAGTCTAAGGTACACACTGATATACAACACTCACACTTCTTAAAGAGACATTTCTAATTTGTACTTTAGGAATTGTGTGTTGTTGTTTTTTTTTATGTATCATGGTAATCACAATCATGAGGCGATGTTTCGTCCCTTTTTAGGAACTTGTCTCTAGCAGGTGTTGATGCAGTTATCATTTAGTGTCATTTTTCTTAAAGAAAAATGTTCAGCCCAAGCAGATTTGATTTTGCGATGGATTTAATATAAGTTCTGGATGAATACTTCAGTCTATTTTAGTCTGGTTCAGACAATGTTAGATCAGGAAAGAGGATACTTGATAATGGTTTATGAAGCCATTTAGAGCAATCTTGAAAGGAAGAGTGGTTTCATTTGGCTTTTCTTTTCAAATGTTGCATAGAGATGCCTAATCTTATGTGTCTAATAATCACATTTCCAGATGACTGGAAAAGGTCAAATAACAAATATTTATTGTTGAAGACTATGAGAGACTAGCTAATCTATTTTCTATTTAAATCTGTGCTGTATGCTGTAGATTTACCAAGAAGCTTTGGATTTTTATTAACCCTCTTTTGTTTAAGTATTTTTTTCTCTTCTTCACTGCAGAAATAATTAAAGCTACTCACAAAAACCTCTTAAATATAAGTTCCTTGTGGTTCAAAATACCTTTCAACATAAAAAACAACAACAACAAAAAAAAAACATTGGAAAAAATTTTAGAAAGTATAAACAAAGTATATAGTAAAAAATTTCACACTTGTCCCAATTTGATCCCAAGTAGTCCTGTTTTGGATTTCATGTCAGCTAGACCTATATAGATTTTGTTTGGCTATTGTATTGTATTTGGACTAATTTGGACTAATTCTAAGAGCATTCCTCTGTAAACAATTGATTGCCTTTTTTCCCCTTGAATTAAAAGCATGCTTTGCCTTTTCAAAACCATACTATCATTATTAATCAAAGAGCGGCCATATTGGCTCCTTCAGAGACTTGCTCTATGAGCAGTTTTTAGAGATCCCCTGGCAAGAATCGGGCAAAGAGCAACTAAAACACTAGACATAACCTAGTGTTTTAAGTTTGTCTGCTCATGATAGTTTGAAGCCGGCCTAAACAATAAATCAAACCAGTGTATTAGCCTGCACACTCAGAAACTGCATAAAAAGACCCGTTTCTTTGAGACCTTTTCAGCTCATTCTGCAATCTTCATTGCATGGTTCAAGGATTTGTAATGGCCACTCCAGAGTATCCAATTTGTTGTCTTTAAACCACTCAAGCAAAGCTTGTTGACATTAACCATAAGGAAGAAAACAAACAACAATGTTGTATTTCAACCAGTCCTTCCTGCAGCAAACACTTATACTGCATGAAGCTGCTATCGCTGCTCTTCACAGTTGGTTTGGTTTTCTCTAAGTTTCCAGACTGTTCCTCGAAATACTATTTTCAGCACTCACTTTAATTCTGTAACTTTTGTGTGAAGTTATTCTTTTTCCCCTGGGTAAATTAGACAAACTTGAACCGATCTTTTTAAATGTTGACTGTGGACTGATAGCATATTACTGTCATTTTTAAGTGGCCTTTCAGCCTAAATTTGTACAAAACTCATCTTACTGTGGATAATAAAGTCTTATTTCCTGCTTCAAAAGCCAACAATGCTTCACAATATGTTTTTCCTTTGCTCTGTGGTTGATGTTCACCACTACATGTTCATCTATGGGATAGAGAACCCACTCCTCAGTGTTGGGTTAACCCGACAATCATTTGGTCTTTTTACTCGATAATCGATTTCGTCATGTTCTCTAGTGGAAAACCAGGCTGAAGGTTGCACCCAATCCCTTCCTGATATTTAGACTAATGCCTTTATATTTTCAGCATAGTAATAAAATAGATTAGTATGTTTGAGCTATTTCTTTTAAATAAAACTCCATCTGTTATTTTATGGATCTAAAACATAAATAAGTAAAGCATAACATCACAATCTGGACTTTTTTTTATATCTCACAAAGTCATACCAGTTATAATATAAATGTATGAAAACCTATGACTTCAACTAAAATACTCATTATTCTTGCTTTTGGCAAATAATTTGTTTTAATCTTAAATACCATGAAATAGTAAACATTTTGCCAAATTCAAATTAATATATCAAGCAAACTGTTTTCTCTTTTATACAATATATGTAAATATCTAGTTTTAACTTTCTACCTTTAGAAACAAAGAACGACGATTTCTGTGTTTTGCATTAAGTGTTAGAACCATTATAGAAGCTTATTTGAAGTAGAAACTCCAGTCAAATATTAAATATCTTTTGAAAAACTGATTCAAACATTCAAAGTGTGTCTTTGGGACCTGCTGTGGATAAATGCTTTAACTTAGATGACCCTGGAGGGAAGAAATAATGAGATCTTCAGGGTAATTCGTTACATTGTAGGTGAAGCTGGGACATGTTAACAGACATCTACCAAATCAGTTGCAAACAATGTCTGCTTTACTTTAGGTTTAAGTGAATTAACATATTTTTTTAGCTTTAGAGCTGCTTTAGATAAAAAAAATTAAAAAAACACCGCAGCTAAAACTGTATGTGCATTTGTTGCTCTTGTTTGTAGACATTATTGTTGTTAGTACTGTAAACTAGATGCTATAGGAGGTTATAAGAACGGAAAGTTAAATAAAAATATTTACATAATTTGCACAATGATTAATTACCAAATGTGTACTCCCACCAGCTTCATTTTCACATGGATTTGCTGCTGTGATTACTTTATATTTTGTTCATAGATAACTTACCTATCCAAATTTTTTTTTTCTATGTCAGCTTATGCTTCACTGTTTCACTGTTTCAAGTTATTTTCTATCAGGTAATCAATTTGTTCCTGTTGCTAAGAGGCCTTGCTTACCAAGTTAATATAGTCATTGTCATAGTTAGTCTGAAAATATTTTTTTCCTCCATCAGTAGTAACTGAATATATATCGTTAAAACCATCTTTGTAGAAAAAACAGAAATAGTTATAGTTTAAGGGCACAAAGCAGCGAAAAAAGAAAGCACTCAAAGGATTGCAGTGTTGTGTTTTGACAGAACAGCACTGACCTCTTCTGGTAGTTTAGCACATTTCAAGTCTATAAGAGGAAGAGAGTTCAATATAAAGAGTTTGTGCAAATTTCAAAGAAAATCTGTCAGCAGGGAAATAAGAATGAAAATTAGATCAACATGAACAATTTAATTTATGTCTGCTATGAAGAATCACAATAGAATTCTTTATTGTAACTCTTTTTCATAAATGGGAACCATGACATATAAAGTCAGTATGTTATATAATTAGCTTTATAAAATATTTTAGTATATGTGTAGGTCATACATTTTCTTACAATTCTTTCTTGAAACCAAAAAAATACTGTAGATTTGGAAGGGAAGAGAAACACTGTGGCGATATGAACTTCAACCTGGAGTTTTTTTTTTTTTTTCTGGAAAATTACTTCAAAAGAACTTAACGGATCCTAAATTTGTTAATTTAATTTAGTTAAACTTCTATCCATTCAGACTGTGGCTCAAATCTAAAAGCATTAGTGGTCTGCAGCCTTGGTTTGTTACTTTCTTATGATCTGAACGACTGCAGTGGTGTGTGAAAGTTTGCGAAAACAAGTTTGTTGAAGTTAAAAAGCTTCTTTAATTTAGGAATTTAGGAGACATTTCATACCAGCACATTGATTTGCATTTTGTCAAAGCTATGAGCTGAATTATTCTTTATTGTATAATGACTGAATGTGGAAACAGGATCAGTGGTTATGACAAAAGTGCTGTTGATTTTTTTCTTCCAATTTGGAAATTAGAGGATTTTATGACAACCAAAGAAAAAATATATAAAATTGATTGAGTAAACTAAATGAATTCATGATGATGTTAGTCAGAACCAGGCTCTTGTCTGAGAAAGAATCCGAGAGTCTGAAACCAAACTGATGTTCACATCGAGAGATGCATTTAGGAACATTATATCAAGGGAGACCAAGGCCAGTTTTGTGAGAGTTAACATACAAAAAATTTTCCATGTTTTATCTGTCTTGTAATCTTCCCCACTTTGGATTTAAGTTTGGTTTTGGAGATCAATATTTGTTGAATTTGGGGAAGACTTTAAATACTTGTTAGTATTTTTAGAAACTTGAGAGCTCCAAGAAATTCTTCAGTTTTTCATAAGTTTTAATGAGTTTTATATTTTAGTATTCACAGTCATACTTATTTGCAATAACAATGTTGTACATTATAACAAAATCAGTTGTCTGCATTGAACCCATCCCTTAGGGAGCAGTCGCTTGCCACTGTTCATGGGGAACATTCTGTGGCTGAGTATGAACTTTAAAGCCTCCCTGGACACAATTATCCTGCTCTAACCAGGTCAACACTGCACAAAATTTTTTTCTCTAAAATGTGGTGCATATATCAAGAAACATCTTTTTTGTTAATCAGCTCTTGCTTGAAATATTTTATCAGTTGTTGGAAGATTTACAATAAATTATATTATTGCTTTAAGTGACTCCAAGCTCTCTGTCCTTATATATATTTTGTATCCAGATGTATATAAACAGAGTGTTGGTCCCAACAAGTGGTTGTTAGTCACAAGAAATAGTAATTTACTGACACACCCAGGATTAGGCATCAAATGTAATCTAGAAGATGTATACTGTTTTATTTAGCTTGCATGTCGCATTTTTAATTTTGATAATTGTTCCCAAAAAGAGTTTAATGTATATTTAAAAAAACAAAGGAACTATAATCCCCTCAGTATTTATAAGATAATTAATTTTTGTGTTTGTTTTACACTATTAAAACCTAATCTGTCAGGGTTCTGCCCTCTGTTTTTGTTTAGTTTTAGCTTATTTGTTATTCTGTCTTTTTATTTTGTAGTTGTTTTCTGTCAGTTTGGTATTTCTTGAGTTACTTTCTATTGCCCCCTTGTACCTGTTCCTTTCCTCTTGGCTCCCTTCTAGTTAGATCTGTTCACACCTTCTCCATATTCAACTCATTAGCCCATCCTTTGTTCTGTTCCCCATATATACACCACCTTTGCAGTTCCTCTTTGCTGGTTACTTGTTGTTTTGTTGCTTCCTACTCTCTTTTTCCCCACATCTATTTTCCCTGACATTTATTGGATTTTGTTTGGTTTTCAGTATTTTTGCACTTTTCTTGATTTTTGCCTCAGTTGCCTGTTAGTCCTTAATTAAATCAGCAAAATTCATCTGCCTTCCCATCTCTGCATTTGGGTCCTCAAGGCTCCACCCAACCTGACATAATCGTCTCTTTGGTTCCTTCCTCTCAGTGAAGCCAGAATGATCTCCTGTAGTTTAATATTTTTTATAGTTATGAAAGAAATCTGAAAGCCCATCCGAATAAAAATACTGTTTTATCTAATATCTGGATCTTTTACCTCCTTTTGTTTTCTGGAGGCCGATTACACTGAATCCCTTCCCTGACTCTGTCTGCTCCATAGCTCTCTGTTCACTGTTAGCCTTTAACTCCCCTTAAGCTTGGTGTCACCTCTGTAAACACTCAGTAAAAAGGCAATAGACTGAACACACCTTATAATTCCACTCATCCTTTTCTCACAGCTTGCTCTCTGCTTCCAGCTGCCAGTGTGCACCAGCATGGACATTTTTACTGCTCCTGGTGGCAGCAAAGTAAATCCTGTTCATCTGGAAATCCACAGCCTCCTTCCACCTCTCCCCTCCTTATAGGCAAGAAACAAAATTCCTCCAGAGATCAAAGACGGTTACAACTCCAACTTATCATTTAAATGCTCTTATGATATGCAGGCTTTTTAATCTTCTTCTTAGCTCTATGTTTTCAACCTAAACAAAGATAAATGGTCATAAAAATGTTTTCACTCCCTTGAAAATTGGCTTTATAGAATTTCTAATTTACTGTTTCTATAAACTTGCAATATTCAAGGACTCTTCTAGAACATTTCTATTCTCTGGACAGCAGAGGGCATCAGAACAATCCTCCCTACCCCTACTAAAACACTGTATCCATACATTCCCACGTTGTCAGAGCAGATGTGAGCAAAACGAGTCATCTTCACCAAATGAAGCTTTAAATATTCAGAGTCTCACAGCGCTCGCTGACGAGGCAGCTAATCCCCTGATGGCTGATGACAGACAGACAGCGAGGAGGATTTTTTAGGATTCACTGTCATCTCACACAGCCAGTCAGATCTGCTGTGTCTCCTATAAGCACTTAATGAAATATTCAGCAACTTGATTTTTTCATCAGATATTTGCTTGAGGTCCCCATCCTGCTTTGAGTCTGATGGGAAATGGATGCTTGTTTGCATTCAGAGAAGTGACAGAGGGAAAGATGAGTAAACTGGAACAAAATCTTTGCATATGATTGCATTTTTTAGTCATGAGCATGAGCATATTCGAATAGTTGTGCACATATAATCTGAAGCAAATGTGTGTTTGCCCAGTGTTGAATTTCTCTGTGTGTGTGTGCTGCTTGGAATGAAAATACTGTCATGTTACTGTCAGTGAGCCAAGGGCATGGGGGAGAGAGGAAGGGGCAGAATACATGTTTAATGCAAAAATGTAGCACATAAAAATTCATATAGAAAAGATTCACTGGGGGGTGAGATGCTTTTTTTTTTTTTTTACAACTCAGCGAAGCAATCAGTCAAAAAATCTGTGTACAGATAACACTTTGATTATTTGTGAGTGAAATCGGGGGAAAAATGAAGAAGAGTTTTTGGAAGCGTTTCTGTTCAGATCAGACTAACCACTGGGCTGCAATAGTCAGGGAAATAACTGTGCTGCAGTTAAGTTTACTTTTTTAATAACCAATTGCTCTTAAGACCGAAGTAATAACAGGAAAGGTGATGCAATGTTTAAAACAGAAAAAGCAAAAACAGTTAGTCTAATGCAGGTTTAATATTCAACATATGGCAGTTTGAAGTGTTTAGGAAAATATGTCAACTATATGAAGCATTTATCAATTTATCTGACTGATGGGATTAAAATAAACTAAACAAAATGCAGCTGTTGTGGCCTTGAAGCTTGTTGTCATGGAAAAAAAAAACTCAACCTACAAACACAGATTCCAATTATAAAGATGTTACAATGCAATCAGTCTGTAGAGAAAGGTCTTCCTTTGAGTCACAGTATAAAGTAGGACAGCATTTACCATTTTATATTCAGTGTGTTCACTTTGGATCAGAATTAGATGTTATACTTAAATACATCTAAACCAGCTGTGTTTAAATTATTTTAAAACAAATACTCTAAATATATGTTATGTATTCCTCTACCAAAAAAAATGGATTTTTGAATAAAAACAAGCAGGAAAGCGTTTTTTTTTTTAGTTTTTGTTGTTTATTCGTACGACCTAATTTTTATATCAAATATTCACATGATGGTGTTTGGTTCACCTTTTGCTGGATGCGGGTGTGAAGGAGGTGATTTATGTTCTGCATTTGTAAATGAAAATTATCCTTGCGAGAGATAATGATGTCAGAAACTGTGTAAAATAAAATGAGCAAAACAGATTAAATGAGTCGGCCGTTGCTTGTTCTCTTGCTGCATATTGATTATGTTTCTTCAGTCTGTGGTTGTAGCTGCTGCCAGAGGTGTGGTGTTGGAAGACAGCTGACCTGCAGCGGTATGTCTTCTCTCTGCAGACATGGATGGTTGGATGGATGCTCTCCGCTGCTTTTCTCAGTATTAAACAGATCTGTTAGTTGTGATAACTCAGACAAGATTGTCTGAGGCCAGCTACAGATTTCACTCCTCCATCCCCCTCTCTGTCCTTCCATCCCTTCTCACCTTTTACCCCTGATATCTGTTTTTGCCGGCGGCTCTCTGCTCTCCTCCTCTTCACAATTCATCCATCCTGTCAGCTTGTTTGCCCTCTTGTCATTGTAGTCCATCTTTCCAGAGCTCCCTGCTTTCAGTTTCATCACCTTTTTTATCTTCGTGGTCTTCACTGTGACAGACTTCATCCAGATTTCGTCTAATAAGACCAGACAACAACTAAGCGGCCATTTTATTATTCAATGCCTGTTCACCCTTTTCTGTGCTTGTCAACACACCTTCTGTCTCTGCAGAGAAATGCTTTTTATCCTCCAACTTGACAACTAAAATCTGTCTTTTTTTCATTCCCTGCCTCCATTTATTCATCCAGGCTGTCATTTCAAGCCTGTAAAAGGTCTGCGGTGTGATAGTTAATAAATGCTGAAAGAAAAAGCGGGCTGGCACTCTGAGTGATTCACAGCACCCTGGATGATGTGATGAGCCCTATTCCAAAGCAGTTCATAATGCAGTTATGCAATATGATTCTATTAATGTTTCTGGTTCAAACGGATTGAACCATATAGTCACGTATCAAACGTGAGACCTTTTTTTTGTTCTTTTGGTTCACATAAATGTGAATTTAAATTGAATTCATGCAACTACTTCATGGGTCCAGATAATCCTGATGTCAACTTGTTGCTATTGCAGCTAGTGACTCAAACCCTGTTTCTGTTTTGCTTTTTAAAACTAAAGGTAAAATGACAATTGTGATTATAAGAAATCTAATTAACATTAAGCTGTAAATTAAATTATTGTAAAGGAAAGAAAAAAAAATCTTTAATAGCTGATGAAGGGTAGAAAACGTGTTTTAACTAATACAGCTCCAGAAGATAAAAAGATGAAAATGTATATACATTTTTATTTTTTACTCATTTTCTTACTGTACGGCTCTGAGATGGAGGATATATTATTTTGAAGTGCAAACATCTACAGTGTATATTTAAAAATCAGGTGGGTGATATCAAAAAAATTCTCCACTTATAAGCCATATTGTTATATCAAGAAAAGATAAACCAGACTTAGCGTAAGGTACTGTATGTGCTATTTTTGTTTGAAAATTGGGGGAATATTCAATGTTTACAACTTATCCACCCGATTTCAACCTGGCCATAATGTGCAGGATATTTGGAACATTATCCTGACATCTTTAATTTATATACTAAAGTAAAAAATACAATTTTCACTGGTTTTTCCTGATTTGCACATTTTTAGAGGGCAAATACATACATTTGTGAGATTGATAGATTTATAGATATTTAAAATGACAAATAAACAAATTAAATCTGTCTAAGTCTCTAAGTCTAAGTCTAACTTTGCATACTGTAATAAGTATTTAAAACTGCCATTTTTTATTGCTGTCCTCAGTCCATTATCTCAAAAAGGAATACTTCTCTGCGAGCGTGATAGAAGCTAGGCCAGCATTTAATCCAATGTAAACAAGAACTGATTGAATAAAACAACACAACAACAAATGACCTAATGTTTAATTAACAAGTGTGTGATGAAAAGTGTCAGAAAGCAGAAGAGATGGTTTGTGAAACTATCAATTTAAGAGCAAAGATTGGAAGACTAATGAATACTGGATCATGCTGAGCAGGTTCTGGTTGTTATGTTAGAATAGTAAGCTGCAAGGATCTCTTGAGTTATGAACTCTATCAAATCCGAGAAAAAACATCTTCCCTAAAATTTCTTATGAAAGAGTAAAACAAAGCATTATCTCAGCACATTTCAAGTCTACATTTGGGTTAAATTTTTAATAAATATGGATAATTTCATGCCCCTAAGGAAAACAGAAACACATTTTTTCCATTAACAAAAATAAAATAATGCAGTGCTCCAATTTTCCCACCGCTAAGCCTAACCACTAAATTCAGTCTGTTAATGTATGTTATTTTGAAGGCTGTGGGTAAAGCCTCTGTGTCACACATTGTATATGTTCAACTACATAATTGTGATTTAGGTCATGCACAACATAAAACCATAAAGGAAAGCTTGATGATGGGTTAGAAAAAATAAATTACATCAATTATGTTTTCCAACAACATATATTGTAAGGCATGAATCTACGCCCTGCTGCCAATGTTGCTTTAACACATTTAAATCATAAGACTTTAGTCTTTATGATTTAACTTTGATTTAGTCTGCAGCTGATTCTATTGTATTGCATTGTATTCCAATTCTCTTCTTATTCTCTCTCTTTGGTCTCTTTAGTTTTTTCTGAAACACTGTTTATAATCTGTCAATTTTACAGTGATCAAACCCAAAAGATCAGACTGTATTTTCAGCCTTTTTAGGGCTTTTATTCATTTCGTTCAAAAATGTTCTTTAGAATGTGTTTGATCAGGAGAAAAGGCTGTCTTTCTGCTGATAGAAGTGTACATAACACCAACACTGAAGTTAAGCATTTTCGTTACAACAAATTGTGTTATCTCTCCTTTTCAGGCAGAGTCTGTGTTTAATCTTTGATTCTTTGCATCACTGCTGGTGTTTATTCAAAGACGTATTTCTTTTTTTTTTCAGTTGACATATTGCCATTTTCTCTTGCTGCTACCGTGGGTGTCTATGCATGTTATGAGATGTGTAAGCATGCGGGGTAAGTGTGAAATCGGGATGTAGTGCATGTGTTACAATCAAGACAGGCTGTCAAATTTTCATCTTGAAAAATAGAGAAAATGTTTGTTTTCTGCGATATTACTTACATATGACATTTTGCTCATTAGATTTATGGCAAGTCGGTTTACATTTTCTCCCTTTTTTTTCATATTCCTTCTTCTAAATCCTCTAAACTTTTCTTCCCTGCAATAATAGGCAGTAAATGCTATGGTCTAGTAGGTTTAGCTTTGGATTCAGTTGTATGGGGCCAGTCTCATTGATGCCTCAGTTCCTAACTCCAGCTTGACGTGAGCAGAACACAACTGACAGAAGAGCAAATGTGAGACGGGTTACGTTTCAGACAAGCCTCAGTCCCTCATTTGTGTCGCAGATCCAATCTGTTTTTGTATGTGCTAAAAACCTGAATGTAAAATGCAGGATTTAGCACTAAACGCCTAATCCCACCTGCTGTAATTTAAATAGATTTAGGCTGAGGGAGCACTGGAGGAATAACAAAACTGCCTAATGTTGATTAACGACAAAAACAGTTTAATTCAATTCAGTTCATATGTATTCATCTGTCCAGTCTCAGTTAATCATTTTTGGTTGATGAAATAAAAGCTGATTGGAGAGGAACAAAGAAATGCATAGTAAATCATATCTGAAGCAAATCCAAACAACATATGGACGGGAGGAGAGCGGAGACGAAGCTACAGGCAGTCTAATTCGGGGTTTACGTTGCTTAAATTCCTTCTTGCCTATTTTCCCTTTAGCTGTTATTCCCCTTGTTTTTTTTTATCTTCTTGTCAGATACTCCTCCATTCCTCTTGTACCTGTTTCTTCTTTTTTTTGTATTTTTTTTTTTTTTTGCTACATTCAATTCAATTCAGTTTATTTCTATAGAGCCAATTCACAACACATGTCATCTGAAGGCACTTTACAGTTCATCAGATCATACACTCAAATTGATTCAAAGTTTTCTATCTAAGGAAACATCGACTCATTGACTCGAATCCAATCCCTCACGCTAAGAATGCTTGTAGCGACAGTGGAGAGGAAAAACTTCCTTTTAACAGGAAGATTCCCATCGTCAGAAGCAACCTAGGCCTCTTTACTACAGTATACTCTGGCCTCAAGTTCAACCAAAGAAAACATAACACACTGACACCATGCATCAAACGGTTTAGATACTTGCCTAAAAAAAAAACAGTAAATAACTTTTCGAAGTGGTGAGCCCAAAATTAAACTAAGTAGCCAAAACCATAAATGTTACATTTGGATAGGATTAAAATTGTTCTGTAACAACATATAAAGTAGAGTATTTAGGTATTTATTGTATTTAGTGTTTAGGGGATGTTGGATCTACAAATATACCCGAAAGTTTGTGAAAACTGATTAGAGAATCATATTGCCGGTGAAGGAACATTTGCACCTATTAGCCCTGAAGCTGTGATGGGCCTTAGATATCTAAATAATATAAAACACAAGGTCAAGTCAACCTGTCATTGATTGCGGCAGCAAAAAGAGAAGCATCTGGAATTGCAATCCAACTCTACCAAGAAATTATTTACAGGTATGTAAGGTTTTGTTTGGTAAATAAAAATGGCAGCTTTACATCTGAAAAATAGAATAAAATCAATCAATCATTAAATCCTCATCCAAATCTTAAACCAATAACTATGAGTAACATACATTTTTTTGTATTATTATTTACATTCTTTGGAAAATGACCCCGGAATTCCAAAAAAATAAAAAATAAAAAAATACCAAGGTTTGAAAACGAAAATATCATAAATGCATATTTTGCAGTTATTGTTTTGTTAACCTTCATAACTTCATAACCTTCAAATTAAATTGAAAACTCAAAAATAGAAATGTAAAATCATACTGATCTATAAACTGTAAACATCCTTTATCACTGCTTTTATGTTGTTTGCTTCTCACACATTTCTGCCTCTTTCATCAAAAGAAAATCATTTCTGTGTAATGAAGAAGGGGAACGGAAACAGGCTCATTTATTTGGACTTGATAGTCAGAGCATGTCTGATGCAAAGTGTGGATGGTGGTGCTTGCATGTGTGCAGCAGCATGTCAGCATCAGATGTGCAGGGAATGTATGGGTGCCCTACCCTCTGGTAGAGTAATCACATACACACCACCTGTCAGACTCGTGCATGTAGAGATAAAGCTGCTCATACGCTTCCCCACAGCCAGTTTGTCTGCTGAATAGCAAAAGGGGGGACAGATCAATCTGCCTCTCCTTTATGCCCATTCACCTCTTGCTCTTCTTCTCAGTCCACTTCTTTGCCTCATCCTAAACATCCTAAACACTCCCACCCTCCTCCTCATCTCCCTTTCTATATTCTCCATTGTAATTTTCAGCCCCCCTTCCATTTGTTCTCCCCTCTGCTTTGTTCTCCTTTTCTTCCCCTCCCCTCGATTTGTCTCCCTCTTACCCCGTGCAACAGTGTGCAGCCCCTGGTTCCCCCACCAGACAGACATAGACAGAGCGACTGAGATGACTAGGAGAGACGGAGGGGAGCAGGGAGAAACAAACACAAAGAGGCGAGGAGGAACTGATGGAATGACAAGTCTGGCTTTGGGTTCACACTGAGAGGGAGGGTCCGTGAAGAGTAGAAAGAGACATGAGAAATAGGCAGCTCCAGTGACAGGGTAGACAAAGGTAGTTTCAGAGTGCGTGTCTCCTGCTCATTTCATTCACATACAGAAACACACACACTATTTCTCTTCTCGCTCACACACCCTCCAGCAGAAGAAGCCGAGCTGTGTGGGTGTGAGGCGGCAGGAGGAGTGATATCTGTACTTCCATACATACAGCCGGCTGACGGATTCACTTAATCACAGATGACAGACACCTGCTGGGTGCGCACTTGCTAAAACACCTTAATTAAACCATACACCCAGGCTCACACACAAGAAGTCAACATGGGTCTGGTGATGGGAACCTTCTCCCTGCAGTCCAAGCAGATGAACTACCACAAAGGTAAGAATTCCTGCTCTGAAGGGGAGAAACCTGGGTGTTTATCTCACATGCAAGCACCTATAATGCTGCATGTTTTTAAAGCTAATCTGCATGTTTTCTCTCTGTGACATCAATATTGTACAAGTCTGGGGAAAAATAATGAAGCTCATGCATGCACTCTCCAGACCACCTGTCTTTTGTTTGAAACTGTGGATTTGGCAATAGTTGTGTCTGTGTGTTTCTGTGTGTGTGGCAGTGCCACTGGTTATGTCTATAATAGGTGATGGCATTTGCCCGACTGCTCTCCATACGAGCCCGCTTCCTGTCTGCCCCGCTGCTGTTTGACAGCTGCTGTCACTTCACACGTGCTTGCTTACATTCTTTTGTGTATCAAAGTGCGAGCAGCTTCACAAAAAATGAGATCTAAGGGTCCTGAATGATCTGTGTGTCGTGTGACATCTGGGGCTGTGTGTGTTTGCGCTTTAAATCACGGCGTAATCCCTCAGCCTTCTGACATGGTTTGCCTTGTAATTGTTGACCTTATATGCTGGTGTTTATCTCTGAGGTACTTCAAACATGCCAAGTGGAAAAGAAGGTCAGGGTTGTTATTTTTTTATTTTTTTGACATCTATTAGAAAAAATACACTATATAGAGTCATAGCAAGATAACTTAAGAACTAATCTCAGTAAAATATTTTGGATAAAGTTGGAAAGGTTTACTAAGTTAAAAATCATTTTGAAAATGCTTTTAGGTAGTTTGTATTTTCTGTGCTATAGCATAAGGTGTGTTCACACCGGATACTAAACCTGCGAATACTTCAGCAGTTTTGTCTGCTTTTGCTTGCCTTGATATTCACCTGGTGGGCAAAAGCATTGAAAGCCTCTAACATCATTAAATCTGCTGATCATTGGTTATATCTTATCATAGCGACATATGGATTTACAAAATGACTGGCAGTGTTTTTACTTTAGAGAGCCAAAAAAAAAAAGCTGTCGGCATTCCTACTGTAGGTCCTCCAGATTCTCAGAGATGGAACCCTTATGGGGAATACCACCACCTCCTCCAGAGGCTAGGTCTGGGTGACGGTCGTTCTAGCTGTACTTGCTTATCAGTGACCCAGTTCGTAGCTCTGCTGTCCCGCATTGGGGGAACTAATCCAATTTTATTTGTTAAGTACTTAAAAACAACCACAGCTGAGCAAAGTGCTGTGCAGAAAAATATAATAAATAAAACAGTACGGATAAAAAAAACAGCTAAACCATGTGTAAAAATAACATATAATAATAAAAATAACAACCAATCAATAACATTGGGAAAAAGATAAAAGGAATAAAATGATGTGAAATGAAATAAAGCCCACTGTCTTGATAGATTATAAACAGTCAGAGAAGAGGCCTGTCTGATGTGCTGAGGCTGGTCATTCCAGATCCTTTGGACCTGCAACAGCGTAGGCACAGTCCACTCTGAGCCTCCCCTTAGTTTTAGTCTCTCTCAGGAGCAGCTGACCTGAGAGAGCGAGAAGGTCTATAAGGAAGTAGAAGCTCAAGGAGATACGGTGGGGCAAGCCCATTCAGGGATTTAAAAGCAAATAAAAGAATTTTAAAATGAATTCTAAAACGAAAAGGCAGCCAGTGGAATGAGGCTAAAATGGGGGAGATGTGCTCATGGGGGAGATGTGCTCATACCTTCGAGTACCAGTTAAAAGGTATGCTGCATCTGGAGACGAGAGCTGGAGAAGGCACTAACCCCCACATAGAGGGTGTAGCAATGATCCAGCCCAGTGGTAAATAAGGCGTGGTTTACCATTTCAAACTGTTTTCCTTGAAATAATTGGCTTTATTTTTGCCAACTGTATTAAATGATTAAAACTTGATTCAACAACCACCCTGATCTGGCAGTCAAACCTTAGATGCATCCACTTTTACCCCTAGGTTAGCGATAACTGGTTTGATATGCTGGGCCAAAAAGCCCAGATCTATTCCAGTGGTGTCACCCTAAAACTATAATTTCAGTCTTTCTTTCGTTGAAATTTTAAAAGTTCAGAGACATCCAGGTCTTTATGTCATCAAGACACTTGATTAAGGCAGTGATACAGTGGGCATCTTTCTTTTTAAGAGGGACATTCTGTAAATTTGACTGTCATCTGATAGCAGTGTTAAAAAATCTCATGCTTTTTAAGCATGGATAGAAGCGGGAGAAAATAGAGAGAGAGCAAAATAGGACCCAGGAGTGAGCCCTGGGGAACCCCACATGAGAGAAGAGCAGAGGAGGAAACAGAGTCACCAAGGCTGACACAGAAAGTTTGGTCAGCCTAATATGACCTGAACTACTCCAGAGATACGCCCCTGATGCCCACACACTGTTCCAAATAAGAGATCAAGGTCCATGGTGTCGAATGCAGCAGTTAAACTTAAAAGCACAAGAATAACACAGTTACCGGAGTCTGTGGCTAAAAAGATATCATTAAAAACTTCCAAAAGAGCTGTGCATTGATTTACATCTGGATTGGAAAACATCAAGAATATTTTGGTCTTTTAAAAAGGCCCTGTTATCCCCTTAGGAAAACAAGGGCATGAAATTTCCTCCCAGTTGAATGAAGAGTGTAATTTAGATAGGAATGACCTACACTTAATCTGTTCATTAATATATCTTCCCTGCTGTTTTCTCACTAATGATTTTAACTTATACAGATTATTGTATGCTATACAAACACCTTCCTTTATCATCTTCATTCCGCCTGTTTTCCTCATTTCTGTTTCTTTACTCTTTCCTTAGGAAAATCGTTACTCTTATTGCCCTATCTAAGCCCTTTTAGACAATTTGTCTGCAGCTTCATTAACTTTAGCTCCTTCATGTGCAGGAGCCCAACAAAACTAAATACCCATACAACCCCTGTACCATCTAAATAAACTGAACTGAATTTCTATTAGCAAATCATGCCTATTATTTCCTTTTCTAATGCTTTATCATTTGTCAAAATTTTTTTCTTTCTTCTATTTTTTTTAAAGGTTTTCTCCACTGGGCTCCTTCACTCTACCTCCAAAAGATTCTAGTGCCTAGTGCAGGCAAGGTGGCGGTCAAATGTCACAGAAATCGTGCCGTTCGCTCCCCTATATTAGTGACCATCGCTGCAAAATTCACATTTAGTGTGAATGTACCTTAAAAGTTCAGAGCAAAGTGCTGTTGAAAGTCTTCAGAGACATGTAAATGGATGACATATATAGCATCCAGCGTAGGTTGTTCATTTCTGACCTGCATGGCAGTAGCTTTCAGCTGATGCATCAGCGTCCTGAACAAATCCTTTAGGCACATGTTAACCTTAAGAAAACAAAATGTATCATCGCTAGTGGATAAACAAGAACTGATGAGCTGCACTTTGAATGACTCTGTCTGGTTTTATCCAGACAGCGCCCACATATACACTTACTGGATAAAAAATATTATAGTCTTATAATGTAACCTATCTGAAATTGTTTTTAATTTGTTTTCTGGGTTAAACCAGTGATTAAGATGCACACTCAAGCAACATAACAGCCACCATATAGGTGTTTTTTCCCTTTCACTGCTTGTATTCTTCGCAGCAATGATCTCTACATCCTTTTGGCTGTAGTAGAAGAAATAAAAATGTGTCCACTGGGCTCTTACATCCTGTGCTTTAAGCTATATTGCTTTTTACAAAACCAGTCCCTGCACAGAGATTTTGATAGACATATTTCTGAATTATCTGTCTTTAGAAAAGCAAGTTCTCAACAAAAAAGGCAAAACAAAAAACTGCTGCACTGGGTGAATATCTTCCTCAATATTATTCACAAGTTCTGCTTACATAAGCAAAACTTCACGGTGGAAAGTTTATTTCTTGTTTTACCCTTCATCAGCCTCACATCTCAATTATGATGCATTTTTTGTTTAGAATTATTTTTGGACCATTATAGGTTATTGCAAGATGTGGAAGGAGAGGATTTCTTTTATCACGCACATGTATACGCACTGTATATACCCCATGCACCTTTTCCTACTTTTGGCACCTTCTTTTGACTATTGAGCCGATGTGACAAATGAATCTCTCCACTGTAAGATCAATAAAGTCTATCTTATCTTATCCAGAAAGACGGCTCTACAGCAATACTTATAATTAACATTTTGTTTCACTAAACAGAAAAATGTCAAATCTGCTTCTTTGGATAGTGGAACATAGTAATATCTTCTCAAAGCCGTGGAAACGTCCAAGTTTTCATGACTTTGGACTAAAGAGGAGGAGGAGACAGATGAGAAAAAGTAGGGAGTGAAAAATTGCGGAACTTGAGAGAGTAGGTGAGATTGCTTATCAGTGGGTGGTGTGTGTGTGTGTTTGTGTGTGTCCGTGAATGTACGTGTTCTGACCATCTGTTACAGTGCAAAAAGTTTCCTAATGAAAGCAGGACAGGATTCATTTGGCAGCGAAGGTTTGGCCACCCTTCATCACAGCACAGTGGGATCGAATGTCCAGCTGAGAATGACTCAAAGTTAAATGGTCTAAGCACTTTAAAGCAAAGAATTTGACCTCCTTGGTAATCTGGTGATGTACCACATGACTCAACAAAATTTAGGAACTGATGACTTGCTCTGGAGATTTGAAACCAGGAACCTCAGAGGTCAAATTTCACTTCAACCTGGCAGGGACACAGATTTAGTAAAAATAAATTCTTATTAACTTTAGTGTGTTTTAGTTTTTAAAAACACGGTGGGTTAAGCAGCTGTAGATAAGCTGTTTACCTGATTGCAGGTTTTTTTTTCTTTATCAGAGCTGCCTTCCATTCGGGAATAACAGGATGGAAGGCAGCTATTCCAGGCTGGTGGAATAGCTGAACCAGCCTGGAATAGCTGAACATCCCAGCTGAGAGAACAGTGTGCAGAAAACCCACACCTTTATCTGCGAAGGTTAGCTCTGACTCAGAGATTTTTTAGATTGGACCAAACATCGTCATGCAGTTTCCAATGACTGTTTCTGGGAGGCTATTGCTTCGGTATTTTTTTTAAAAGGAAAATGAAAGAAAAAGAAAGAATAAAGAAGAACTTTTATGAGATTTCTGTTGCTCTGCTGGCATTTAATATGCAAGTAAAAATATCAAGATTTTTTAAAAATTGTTACAAGACCAGTTTGTAACCATCCCAAGGTCCTTTTTCGGGGTGCTGTTAATGGGTTCCTTCAGGTTTATTATGTTCTGGGAAACCATTCTCTGGAGTGGGTAAAAGTGCTAAAAAAGGATTGGTGTGAAAGCAGCCTGAGAGAACCAGACAGGTAACCCTGTGATAGGAAATACCATCCAGACCTAAAGTTAGGTGTGTCATTGTCTTTTATGTGGCTGTCTAGTTCTAGCAAAGTTGTCTGATTGAGATGATGGCCGTGAGACTTTGACTCCGATGGCGTACAGAAGTCGGTTTCGGAACTTAACATCCTCTTTGTCTTTCACTTCTAACAACCTGCTTAGGTCTGAGTAATCCCAACATTTTTCATTGTTTTATTATCAGTACTGTGAATGTTAACTTTTTTATTTTTTTAATTAATTTTTTCTATTTTGAGTGTTAGTTTCCTGAGTTTGTTATTATTCTGTATGATACTAGATTATAAAAGTGTTTGATACATTTGCTTTGCTTAGACCATCTTTGGTATTAATCAACCAATGAAAAATAATTGGCTTTAAAAGAAGACGTTTTCAGCATAGTATTTTCATATTGTACTCTCAAAAACATGTTTAGTGTTATTACGTTTTTTGTTTTTTTTTTTTCAATGTGAAAGTTTGCTTGTATAACATTTCTAGTGCAGCTTTCAGTCCAAATAAAAAAACATTTACCAAATACATCACTTTAGGTATTTCTCTGTATCAGTAGTTCAACATTTGTACATAGATGAGCTGTTTCCATTGTTTAAAAGAAATAAAGTCAAAAACTTACCAAAAACAAATGAGAAAAAACAATATTCTACTTTAAATAACTACATTTCTGTAGTGTGCATTTATTATTACTTTAAAAAGAAAATCCTCGTCCATTTTGTACTAGTGGCCGGTTTTGGGCAAGTTTACTTTAAAGAATAAGTTATTATTAATTACTTCACTTCTAAAATGTAAACCAGCTTCAAAGAAACCAGTTACTATGCAAAGTAACTCTGCCATTACTATGATTTATGATCTAAAATGCAAAGTAAAATCATAAAACTTAAAAAAAAGTTTAATAATAAATAAAATTGGCATTTTACATTAGCGATCTATTAACTGTGTGAATGCTGGCTGCAGCAGGGATCTAGTTGCAAGCCACTAGTGTTTAGGATTTGAGGTGGATCAGTGGTTCAAAGTTGGTTGTAACTAATGGATATCAAATTTTATTACTGCACATATGTTGCAATTCACTTCTTCATTTATTCTTGTGAACTTTGTAAATGTAGAACGATGTTTTTAATTTCAGTTTATGATCGTTACCTTTGAATTTCTGAGGGTCTCGTCATCCGTCTCTCATGCTGTTGGTCTCAGTCACCCATCTGCCACCTCAGCCAATCAGTGTCATGCATGGCTCCATCTCATTAGGTCCGCTCTCCCCGTTCACTAAAGAAACAAAATTTCTAAAAAACAAAAAAAACTGTTATTTCCTGAGGGTTGCTTTAATAGTAACTTGATGCTGTGTTTATAAGTAATTTAGCTTTGTTGCTCAAAGCAATTTGTTTAATTACTCTGTTGCCGAAAAGATCACAGCAACTCTCTTATTTCCAACACAGCTAGAAGCCTTTGTTTGACAATGTGCTGAAAGGAAATAGATTGAGAGAGAAGCAGAAGGTGTGCAGCAAAGGTCCATGATGCAAGGGGCTAACAGGAGATTGCTGGGCTGATTGCTGAGGACTGAGGCCTCTAAACATGTGTCTTGCACTATACCTTGGTAACTGCTACAAACCTGTGCATCTATTTTCTAGCATATAAGTAGATAAATAAAAAGCAGAAAATGTGTCCAAAATCTTCTACAAACTATTGTATAATGTACTTTTTAAAGCTTGATAGATTAATTACTGTGCTTTAACATGTGGTTAATAGAAAGTTTCTTATGTTCTTTTGAGGCGTTTCTTATCTTTTAACTGGCAGAGAGGGAGAAAGCACCCTAGGTGAAGTTAGAAAAAAAAAAAAACTGATGAAGACGTTAATGTTTCGGTCCTCATGACTGAAAGGACCTTATTATTTTTCGTTTTGTCAAATAAAAGCCGAGATAATAGACTAAGACGAGGAGAAGCTGTACATTCATTTTTCCCTGAGGTAAAATAACTGAATCTAATGTCAAAAAGTCAAAGGTAATTATGAATGTAATGTTCTTATTTCATCCTGCATTTACAGATGGAGGTGATCTGAATATAAAAGCCTTTTGTTAACCCTCAGAAGACAACATCATGATGCAGATCCCACTATAATGTGATGCATTTGTAGCTGTGAGAGGAACGGCACCCTTTGATGATTACATGAGCGAATATGCTGCATGACAGTAAAAATAGACTCATGCAATTCCCACTTTTCTTACATTCTCTTATGTGTATTTTGGTAAAAACAGAGAAAATAACCAATTTTTACATCAGACCCACATCATTATCTTAACCTGCATTTGAATTACAGCAAAAATCTGTTTATTGTTTTGTTTGCTTATTCTATGTAGTTGAAACCTGATATTTAGATTCATAGATAATAATACCAAACATGTCCTGTTTCTAATTAAGTTATTACCAAAACTGATTACATTTGTCACTGTAAACATCAGAATGATCATAGAAGCAATTTTAAGATCATTATAAATCTTGGTTTGAACTGAAGAGTACCCATACGTTTCCATAGCATTTGGTAAAACTCCCTTTAAGTCTTTATGTTTTAGTTTAAACATTTTGGAAACTCTTACCTTTTCACAGTTGTACTGATTCTTGTTTGATGCCTGCCCCCCTATAACTCACCTTTACTGTTCTGCCCCAATATTTTTCATAGGGTTAGATCAGGGTTTTTATCTCTATTCCAGATAGTCTACTTAGTTTTACTTTAACCTCTCTAGTGAGTTAGTTTATATGTTTAGAGTCACTGACCTTTTTTTTCAAAGACTAATTTTTACCCAAAAAATAACTTGCTGGCTAATATATTACACTCTATTTCCACAATCTTTACTCTATATAATGATGACTATATTGTAAAATGTACCATTCTCTTTCATAGCAAACACCCCATTAACATGAAGCTGCCACTCTTGTATTTTATGGTTGGCAAAGCGTTCACAGGCTGCAAGTTTCCCCTCTTTCCCACTAAATCTAATGAAGGTCATTAAAGCATTAAATTCACTTTGTTTTTAGTCTAATCATAGTGTACAGCATGCCTTTAAAAATCAAGCTTTTTCTCCCTGAGTGCATTTATCACTCCCTGAGTCATGAATGCAAATGTTGCTGCTGGCGAAGCAGCTTCTTCCTCTCTAAGCCCCCCTCTTGGTAGATCACTTCTTTCTTGTGGATAATTATGACCGCCCTTTTTTCGGGATTTTGTTTTAGATTTGATTTATGTTTTTTTTTTTTTTTTCACAAAAACAGATTCTTCTATGGGACACAGATGAACCTTTGTGAATGATTAAATTATTGGACATTACCAGTACACCTGCCTGAACAAATAAACTTGTGTATATTCTCAATTCTTTCCCTTCTTTCATTCTTGATTTATGATGATTTTCCCATTATGTCACAAACAGGTACAGGGATTTGAGGAGCTTTTTAAAACACAGCCAGCCATTTTACTAAAATGTTGTTAATGAACCTATCTATGGTCATGTGTGCCTAAAATCCAGCATTAAACACCGGGTGAAGATGATCTGATGTGTAGCTTGTAGCTAAATCTCAGAAACCAGCTGCTTAAAAGTTGTCTTCAACCTCGCTAATGCAGCCAAACATCAAGAGAATAAGAGAAAACAAGCAAACAGATATCAGACACATGGGAAGACTCTAGCAGGAAGTCCAGAATGTTTTCTCAGAGGCTTTTCTTCTTTTCTTTTATCATCCTCTGTGTTTTAAAGCGATACTGTTTTGGGCGAGTGCAGTTTCACACTTTAGATGAATGTAGTCCAGTTACAGTCCTATTCCCAGCAATTTAGAGTGATGAATCGACCAGATTGAACAAAAGACAGTTGCTAAACTATATCAAAAGTTGTTCTGTTTTTCTGTGTCAGTTACTGAATGAAGCTAAATGGATGATGTGACCTACTTATATTTTTAGCTATAAAGACTACGAGACATGAGTTATTACCAGTGGCCCAGCAGCTCATACAGGCTTAGGTTGGTGGTAAGGCATCTATCAGTATGTGTCTTTCTTCACCTGGGGCAAGAACAGGAAAAGTATTCTTCATTGCTGCCCAAACTGCTTTGAATCCATGAAATATTTCCCAGAGGTTATAAACTACAAAACCTGGACCTTGCAGACACATTTATCTCCTGTTTTTTTTGTTTTTGTTTTTTTTTTTTTGCTCCTTTTGATTCTGCCTCTACTTTCATTTCTCTGCTCTCTCATGCTCTGTCAAGTAAACTTGTTCTTTTTTTTTTATCTTACTTGCTCTAGCGTCTTTTAAACTCTTTGTTTTGACTTTCAAAAGTTGCTCCTTTTAAGTTTTTTATCTTCAAATCTTTTTCTCCTCTTAGTTTCAGCACAACCTTGGCCAACTCTACGATCATTCCAACTGATAGAAAATTAGATATTTATAGTAAAAACGTTCAGCTTGATTTTAGCATATGTTAAAACAAAGAGAGGGTCTCTTTCCCTTCTCCTGGAGAACATTTAGAGCTGTTTTCTGCTGCAAGGATAAAGGGCTGAGAAGAGCTTGGAGGCACCTTTCTTTTATTAAACATCACTGTTTTCACCTCTCTCTCTTTCTCGCTTCCCTCCACATGAAAAGACATCCACAAAAAAAGCCAATTAGGACAGCAAAAGAGCCTTATTAAGCAATTTCTGACATGAAATGTGCTCCTGGTTAATCCTGCGCTAGGAGCATGTGTGAGCGTCTATCAACAGATCTGAAAACTACAACCTTAAAATCTCATATTTCTTCACAGTTTGCTGCTCATCAGGTAGATACTCTATTCGCAGCAGGTATCTTTTTTTTTTTTTAAATCAGCCTAGCACACAGGATCCTCTGCCAGCTTTTGATGTTGCAGCGTAGCAAATTAAACCCACATTCTGGCATTTTGTCCAATACAGGATCAGATTGCTGTATCTATAGAAATGCATTATTTACATAATGTTTTCAGAGAACTTCTTTGTTTGCTTTTTCTAAAGATAAAAAACCCTTTCAGTTCAATTTATCTCTGGTTCAACCCTGTGTGAGCCCCCAGGATTTAGGAACAGTGGAGCCAATGATAGAGATGCTGATGAACAATATAAAAGGACCCTGACTGTTTGGTTTAACCACATCCACCTCTACAGTTCATAGAAATAGAATACATTTGTGCAAGCAAAAACGTTATTCCAAAAAATGGATTTGCTTTCTGATTATAATGCACCTAAAATAGAAGCAATAATCAGAATCCAGTATTAGTTTCAAGTTATCATTGCAATTAGTCTAATGTGAATAATCAATATTGATGGCAATTCCAGCTTTCTTCTTTCTGGCAGGCAAAAATGTAAGTAGGTTCGTGGTTTGGAAGTAATTTCACTGCAGCCAGCCTGGTATGACCCAAAGATGCATGGTTACCTTACACATGAGGGAGTTAATGCTACTAATCCATCATAATAAGCATGGGTGGAGAAGAGAATCTAAGAGTAATCAAACTTGAGTAACGTTAACATTTTTATTTTTCATTTGCCTTCAGGGATGGAGCAAACCCTTAGATTTCCCCTTTTTAATCCTTAGACTCTTTTTTTCTTGGTGGTTCAGCTATCTAGATTAATTTGATCACTTAGTTAAAATCAAGTCAGATTTTTAGTCATGATCTGGACTTAAACTATGCTTTTCTAAATTCTGTTTGGGAGAATGGCAGTAAACTGCATGGATTGGGCTGCATACACCTACTCATTTGAACTCATGCATCAAGTAGACTCAGGATGACTGTTAGGAGGAAGATCGATCCATCGATCCATCGATCCATCGATCCATCGATCCATCGATCCATCGATCCATCGATCCATCCATCCATCGATCCATCCATCCATCCATCCATCCATCCATCCATCCATCCATCCATCCATCCATCCATCCATCCACTCTAAGTCCTCTCCAGATGACTGATCTCTTCACCCTATCTCTAAGGGAGAGTCTAGACACACTACGTACCAGGCTCTGACACTAGTCATACAGATTCTTTTAATGTCCTGTTAAAGACATCATAAAATTTGGTCTGAACATACATGTCACGTATGCAGCTGTTAGTAGTCCCCGAGGGTCTCCCCCAAAAATCTATAGTTTAAATGATTTTTTTTTAAATCATCTTCCTTCAAAAAACAGATTACTATTTGCACACCAGCTATAGAGAAAGATTCAAAGCATGCGTCAAGTGTCTTCAAATAGACACCAGCATACAGTACCAGAAAAACACAGTTTAAGCAACGTCAAAGACTGACCTTTGATTTCATTTTTTAAATTACTTTAAAGTTATTACTGGGAACCATTTGCTTGGTAAATCTATTTGTTCTGTTTTTATTATTGACATGTTGAAAAAGAGAACAGCTAAAAACAAACAAAAATGATGGATCTGTAAGGAAATAAAGAAAATCAAAAACATTTATCATTGTTGTGCCCGACATTTTAACTCGGTCTCTCAGCCCAATGTGCACAACAGCATGAAAATGGAATCTATTGATCTGTGTCGACGGGGAAAAAAACAAGTTTTCTTTGCAACTATGGACAAAAATGAACTCAGGAATGAAGTTTACTCATTACCTTGTATTTTAGAAACTTTTCACAACATCTGATATAATAGATATGTCCACTTAAAAACAAAACAAAGCAAAAGCAGGAATGACGTGCAGTGGCTCCATGAGCACTGAGCCTTAATGCTCAGAGATCTGATTATTCAGATACATTTTATGAAAAAACAATTACACAAAAATCTACTTCTTAATCATTAGAACGAAAGATACTATAGGCAGTATAAGTTTTTTTCTGATTATGAATCCACTTTAATGAGTCATATCTGCTTGATGCTTGATGTAAGACATTCAAAAGATGACATACTGACCCGGTTCTTTCCTTTTAAGTTCCCTTTCCAGTCCTGCATGCACACCTCTCCGTGAAAGCTTGAAAAAGGCTTATTTGCAGTCTGGATATTCAAATCAGAAAACCAGACTTATTAATGTTTCTCATGTATAATAAAAAGAAATAATGTTATTGTGTCAAAATGGCCCTGCAATGGACTTTAACAGATTAACCTGAAGAAAATGGATGGATGGAAGTTTCAAAATGTACATGTTACCATTTTTTCTTGTCTGACACTCATGACGCTTAAATTTAAAACTGAAAGGAAATACAGCACAATGAAGTCTGCGAGTGCAAAACAAGTGTGCCCTTGAAATTTAAATTGCCATCAACTATTCATGTCTGAATCAGAAAGGAGGGAAAAATGTAATAGATCAGCAAAACCTATCACTACCATACAAGCATTCACATATCTTAAAATTAAAGCAAGAATATTTGTGTACCATCCCATCTTTAGAGGATAAAATCAGATATTTGATGTAACTAAAATGGCAAATGAGATTAAAGCACAGACAGTTTCATAGTTGTGTTTCAGGAAATATTTGATCTTCTCCTTCTCTCTAAGTCTGGGACCTTAACTCCTCTAATCTGACTCCACTGGAGGATAAAAACTAATCTACATAGGCAGTAATTCTTTTCAATTAAGGTATCAATGGATTTCCACTGTTACTCTTCTATTTTTTTTGTGGATTCTGAGAATATGATTCAGGATTTGATAAATAATCCATTCACTTTCCTTTCGGCCCATCCACATTAGACATCAGCCAAATTTAGATTAATGAGAGGCCAGCATGTTGTTGGCCACTAAAAGTCCCATATCATTTTTTTGTTATGTATGAAAGAAAAGAAAAGATGTTTAATTGATTTTTATTTAAGGGATTACTTTCTCTAATTGTATAAATCATCTGTTTCTTTTCATCCCAAACACATTTACATATAATTTACAGTAGCTCTTCTGAGCCTATGTCTGAGCTGTCAACTGCACCTGTGTAAAAGAAACTGAACCTAATAGATTTTCTCCCTTTTTTGATTTCAGCCATTATTTTAGATCTTGCAAATTCTTACTCAGTCTGAAACAGCGTGTCTTTAATAATTCGTGAAAACACCACTTTATCAGAGGCACTCAAATGTAAGAAACAATATTATTTGAAAAAAATACATAGGAACTTTGTACCCCTTTACTGAAACTTTTTGGTCATTTTTAAAAATATGTATTTTATATGTTTCTAAAAGGCTGCCCTAGATAATGACATGCATGCTGTTTATGTTTATGTTCTGTTTTGCTTTTTTAATTTATCAACTGAAAGATGCTAGTCCATACAAAGCTCAACTTTGTGCAACTAGATTTTCTTTTAATATCCCATTATATTAGTTTATTTCAAAATGTATAGCCTTAGAAATACTTAAATCTTAAAAATTTTATTTTAATGGATATTGTCAGGGTAAAGGTCATCAACTTTTGTAGGTCTTGCTTTTATAATGGTTTAATGTAAACAACTTTGGGCTACATCAGTGGTAACCACACATTGAAGAAGTCTTTATATAAAGGTGATGCGTTTTATGTTGTGCTCATTTTTTCTCTTTGACATGACATATAGTTGGCTGGCATGGTATTTGGGAGGAAATATTCTTTCTGAATTACATAACTCTATAACTGTATGATTTTTGTATGAGAGACAGTGAAAAAACTAACATTGCTCCAGTTTGGCACTAAAGTAAAAAATGAAATATGGCTGTTATCGAAACACTTTCCCTCTAAAAGTATCAATATTACTATATCCGGGGAAGGTTTTGCTGCAATAAAAGTTTATTCTTCTGTTTCTGTGATATTGTTTTGATCTAAAAATATTAGAAAAAAAACTGCCCATGCAGAAATCAAATTAAAGTTTGTGAAGACAGATGACTTTTTTTTGGCAATTGATCATATAAACCCAGCAAAACAAACAAATGGAACAGTAGATCATTTTTTTTTATCATCACTAAGATATTACTCACTACAGATTATTTTCGACAAGCACTATGCTGTCACAAGTTAAAACACAACTTTTTTGTTTGTTTGTTGTGGAAATAAAAAATTATTATCCAGTCACTACTTGTTTAAAGTAAACCTGATAATTTTTCAAGTTGGGAAAATAAACAGGAAATTCCACTGAAATAAACATTAGTAACAGAAAAACACTCATCAATCCTAACCCTCACTCCAATAAGGTTACCATGTGTCAAAACATTGACATAAGCAGTTCATTTGCTCTTTCAATTTATGTAAAAAAAAATCTCTTTAACATAAAACAGGAACAACCTTTAATATGTTCCTCTAGTTTTGAAATGCATGTCAGATATTTGTCTCATCTTGAATGGTTTCACCAGGACATTGAGTACAGCAGGAGGCAAATCCTGCTTTATTTTGACTTGTACCTAGATTGTATTTTATTTAACTAGGATTAATATTACTCCTGAAACTAAGATCTGACTAAAGAAATAAAGTAAATTCAGCTTAAACAGCCATCAACACCTTTGCCTAGTTTACTGCCATCCACTTCAGTATCTACTATCTAGTTCTTTATAAAAAAATCTCCACTGCTCTTATTACGGTCCTTCGGTTTAGACTTCACTTTGATATATATATGTATAATTATTCCTTAAATTGTTTCTGTGTTTGGGTGTCCTTTGTTTTTTTGGTTCAATAAAGGCCTAAGATTAGTGATAATGCCGATCTTTGTAACAATAAACAATATTGTTTAATAGGCTCAATGGAGTTTATTTCCCTCAGCTTCTTATTCCCTTCTCCAACTGTTATTTCTAGTCCGTGCTGTGCTCTGCCTCAGCTGTTTCAGATCAGTAACTTCAGCTCAACTGTTTTGTTTCACACTGATCAATCACTCTCCCTCGTACTTTAACCCTGAAGTCTTAAAGTTTCTCACTTTTTTTATGCCTCTGTGATAACCTCCAGCTAACTTGTTGGTAAGCTCTACTTTATTCACTCTTAAGACCATCGTTCCAGCTAAACTTGCCTTTTACCTAACCTGTCATTACACATCATTGCTGTTATGTTACATTAAATTCAATTGAACATAACATAACAGCACTTGTCTTTGAATCAAATATCATTGGGCTTTAACTTTTCTATGGTCGCCGTTCTGGCTGATTAACTCTATATTATAGCTGAGTGGTTAAATATTTGAATAGTTGACAAGCTAGACCAAGATCCACCAGTTTGTCTTGTCACAGTTTATTACATTAAGAGTTTCTGAGGAGATGAAGAATGATTTTAAAGCGGTGGATCTCGCTGCTAAGAACTGAGGGTTGTTTTCTCAGCTTTCCAGCCTGACTGTCTCTTGGGTGGTTATTTTCTTCCTTCTTGGTCTTTTATTTTAAAATGTGGTAATCATTTTCCAATAAATATGATCATCAACTTGTTGCTAATGTATTTTCTGCATGAAGGCTTCACCAATCATTACAGTTCTGCTAAAATAACGCTCAGAATTGAATGGATCAATATGGGAAAGAAAAGTCTTCCTGCCCTGCTCATTCTCAGTTCATCCATTCCCCCAATTTAATCACTGTGCTATAAAAAATAAAACATTTCTCTAATTTTTTTCTGACGTCTGAAATTAAAACTCCTTTTTGATTCACAGCATGTCTTCATTTTCTAGCTCCATGTCCATTTTTTCTAATCTCCTTTTTCATTATTTATTCAAACCAACCTTAGCGTTTTTTTTATCTTTTCCTTCCACATCTAGATAGTAGCAGATCAATATAATATTTTCATAAAAAAGAAACAGGGAAGATGCTTGGAATACACCTTAGAATAAGAAGCAGCTGGTGTAATAAGTGCACCTATAAATATTAATAATGATTTTCCTTATATACATGTTCCCTGTCAGCCATGCTGTCTCTGATGAATAATTGCAGATGCTTGGTACGATAACAGAAGACTGTCATATGGCCCTGTGAGGAATAGATTACTGTTCAGATGTTTCTTTTAGATGGAAAAGAATAAACGGAGCAGTTTATCACTGAGGTAGATCTTTATATGTGCCATTTCATTCATTGAACCTATGTATTTCAGTAAAGCTTCTTCTAGTTTTTTAATCTTAATCAAAATTTGAGCACTTTCATTTTCTCTTAGGTTAATTCCCTACATTTTACTGATTCTCTTTGTTCTTCGGCTTTATTCTCTAGAACTGTGTTTGCTTTGCCCCCCTTTGCTCTTCTCTGCATTTTCTATCTTGCTGTATCAGTCGCCCACTCTCTCGTTTTTGAACCACTTCTTTCTCTTTCATCGCAGTCTAATCTCCCGCCGGAAGCTTTTCCGGTGTACTTTACCCATCCTCTTCTTCATCACCCACTGCCAAGCATGTTTGCATCTTCAATAATCCAGCTCTTTTCCCTCTCTTCTGCATACATCAGTGGACGATATAGGAAGAGGCGTATCAACCCACTTCACTCATGAGTTTTATTTTGTTTCCTCATCTCAGTATTGAAAAATGTGACGGGGACCTTGTAAAACGGTGCACAACTTTTCACTCCCATCCCTGTAGGGAAACACCAGACAAGTCAGTCCCAATACTTCACTCACAAGCACAAAAAAAAAATGAAAACAAGCGTACACACTGCTCCAACCTCTCCCCTTTTCTCTGTGCTGTGCAGACAGACGTTGAAATGATTACTAGATGGAGAAACATTTCTGTCAGAGTGTGGAAATGGGCCTGTCAGACACTGTGGGGGGATGAAGATTTGAGATTGGAACAAGCAGGGAACTGTGTTTGAAGCGACAGGAACATTACTCCAGTACAGAGACATGGATTTATAGGGAGAGATGGTTAGATACTGTAGAGATGGTTGTATGCCTAAAACAGACACACAGCAGGATGGAGAGAGGTGCTTATGTATGGTTTAAGGCTAAGGATAAAGTGGAGTGCAGCTGAGATGTGAGGAATATCTTTTATTCTCTGTAAATCCAGGCAGGGAGTTACGGGGGAGGAAGCAAAAAGGAAGAGGAGTCTGTTTGTGTTTTTTGACACGATATGGTCATACTATTTATTGAGACCTCAACCCTTGATCGTTCTTTCTGACCCTGGTCAGTGAATGAGCTATATGTATGTGCAACCATATGTGTGCTTCTCTCTGCGTTTGTGAAAGCATGTGTGCGAGTGGGCAGGGTGAAAAGATTGCTCCCCACGGCTGTCCGTTCTGGCTCACTCACTGTTGCGAAGAAACAGCAAAACACACACACCAAAATTTTTGTCTTGCTATGTGTGAGTACTACTGTGTTTACTCCCACTGATCTTCAACCCTTTCTAACCCTGAAATACCCCAGATCATAACCATTACCAGCGCTAACCTACACTAACCTTAACCTCAACCCAATTCACACCTTAGTCTTAAACCTACCCGTTAGGAAAATAGGAAGTGAGGATTAGCAGAATGTCCTCATTTTGCGACAAACAGTGATTACTTTGCTGTTCAAATCAGAAAAATTATCCTCACTCTGATGCAGACAAAAGAGCACACACACACACACACACACCTCAGAATTAATGAGCCCAATTTACACCAAACCAAACCGCAGATTTTTAATTCACCACACCAAATCTTTTTCAACTAATTCTCCTTATGGCAATCCTACAATAACACTTAGTTCACAATCCTTTTCCTGAAAAACCGAGTCTTATTAATGAATAGCAGCTTTATGTCAAACAAATGGTTTTAAAAATGAGTCAATGTGTCTACTCCACAATCAGGCAACTGGAAATTTTGCAATGAAAGCAAGCACATGTTTCATTTGTTAGAATACTTGACACACTAATAAAGAGAGGAGAACTAATCATTTTCCTTTGACTGGGTGTAGCAGAGTTTGTATCCTGGGGCTTGTAATCTTTTACATCGTCAAGCTCAAGTTGTCAGGCTATAATGACAGGAGAGGCTAGGTATAATATGGCTTTACATAGTGCATACAATACTTGGGCAGTACATGCCACTTTCCCCTTCCTACACATCAGAACTATATACTCTAAAGAATCTGCAAGCTGAATTACATGAAAATTGCTCCTTGAAGAAACTGCTCGATCTTAATATCTCAAATTGTAGCTCCTACCTCCTGTTCCTAGCTCCTAATCCTTAATCTTTTGGGGAAGTCAGCAGTAAGATCACAATTCAGGGTAGTAAAGGAACTCTGGGCTGCTGTGCTGAATCTGGACAGCCTTCAGCCTATGGACGTCATTATGGACACACCCATAAATGAAGAAAAAAAAAGCATGTGTATGAATGTGTCACTCAGAGTTCACATGAAAGATAAACTCTCATAGGTCTGCTGTGTATATATATCCTGTCAAGACTAGCTGGGCCTAGGAACATCAGAATGTCCCTATGCCTAAATACTGGCAATAGGAAGCCACTTGCAGCAGCAGGGGAAACCTGGAACCCAGCAGCAGCAGGAGAGGCCTGCAAGCCAAGAGCAGCACAAGAAGGGGAGTTCTGTGAGCCAGCAGAAGCAGAGACTTGCAAGTTAGCAGCAACAGTAGGCTGCATGCCAGCTGTCACAGCTGAGACCTGCCATAGAAACACCTTACATTGCTTCAGTTCATCCCAACAGGGGTCTGCAGGATGCCTCTACTTTCACCTCTGAGGTTCTGCAGTACACCGCTTTGTCTGTCTGTGTCAGAGTCACCTGAGCTCTCACCTATTAACCCAAAAGCCCCAAAAGCTTCATCATCACAATGACCATCTTCATATACGTAAACCCATGGCTCAATCATTTCCAGCCTTCAATCATTTCCGCTGTGGCTCAGAACTGGGTTCAAACATGGCACCAAGCACTCTTGCCCTAGGTCCAAACCCAAATCTCCAGCCTGAGTCAAAATCTCTTCAGTCTTCCAAACTCAAGTCTCTTCAGTCTTCTAAGCCAAGCTCTGGAGCCTCAGGCTGGAGCTCAAGGCTCTAGACCTCAGGCCAGAGCTGGAGGCTCCAGCGCCGCCATCCCCCAAGTTTCCTGTGCTATATTCACTAGCATCTAGGGATTCAGCCAGAAGGCTGCCTTGCCAGGCTTCTGGCCCTTGCTGATGCCGTCATTATTTCCCTTTCCGGTAGTTTGCTGGACTGTGCACAGTAAGGAGAATGAGCAGTGCATCTAAAAGAGGGAAAAACAGACATTTGCAAAAACATTGTAAATGATGTGTTGCTTGGGAAAAAGGTAGCTACAGTATGACACTAAGCTCATGAGATATTTTGGTTCTCAGATGTAGGGTTTAATCTAGAGGAGGTAAAGTGGAATTATCTTAACATGTAACTTGATGACTTTTCAATCTGCTGGTCCAAAGTTGTGTGCTATCAGATTTCAAAACATGGAGGGATGTTGTGTCTTCACTGGCAGTGGCGGTTCTAGACCAAACGTACCAGTGGGCCAGGAGGGGCCAGGAGTGGGCCAGTGTGTTTTCATGGAGGCACAGAAAAGCATGAAATAAAACAAACAGGGCAAGGGATTCACATGTATTAACATAGCTGCATGATGTAAAAATTTTATTCAATTAGGTTTAATTAAAATTGTATGTCTTATTATTAAGTCAATATACATTCATAATTTAGGAATTTAACATAATTTTGACTTAATTTGAGTTACAAATTACCGTATTCAAAATCTGAAACAGAACTCAAGAAAAACTGATAAATTCAGCTGTATAAATTTGAGCAATTTGTTTTGAAAAAACATTTGGCAGATGAAAACTGGGATCCTATCTCAATACCACTGAAGCTATCACCTTATTGATTTTAAATAATTAGTAAAACAGAATTTGTAAAGAAAAAAAGGAAATAAATCCAAAGGACCCATCAATAACCATGTCTGTCCCAGTGCATGTCATCATTAGAATTTCTATGATTATTATGTCCTCAGTACAGGGGCCAAAACAGGGCCCCTGTACTGAAGACTAAACTGGGTTAGGACATGATCTATACGGGCACTGGCCCTCTCTAGAACCGCCCCTGTTCACTGGCCTTTAGAGGGGCTAAACCTGAAAGTTGCATGTCAAGCGCCCCCTTCTGGCTTAAAGTTATACATTGTGCTTTAAATGTATAAAAAAAATAAAAGAGAATTTATTAGCAAATAAGCAGATGCTTGCTCTACATTTCATAGTGAAGAAGGAAAAAAAATTATCTAATTTTTAAATCTGACTTTTTAATAATGGTGTTTATATTTTTCATTCTGTTCATGTTTTTGCAGATTCTTTCATGGCAGCAGAAGTCATTAATGGCAGATGCTATCCCCAGCAGGACAGTACATCCTTTCCCACAGTAAAATCCATCCCAGAACAGCATGGGTAACATGAGAGAGAGAAATCACATGTTAACCTAGCCTTTAGTATCGCCCCTAGATTCCAACCTGATTGTGTGACTCTTCAAACAAGCCCAATTCACATTTCAGCAAAAAGTTTCCACACCACAGGAATTCCCAAATACTACCATTACAGGTTCACCCTTTAAAATATCAACCATTTATATCCCACTAGTGGGTCCTAGTGACTCATGGAGCCAATAGGTTTTAGCCCAGGACCAGGGGTTTATCTAATATCCTGGGGCATGAACTGGGCTCTTGGGTTCATGTTCTAAGATTTTATTTTTAGAATCAAACATGTTTTACTTGTGTACATAAAAAGTGATATTGTGGAATGAGCTGGCTTATTTGAAAAGTTTAAATTTTGTTGTTGATGTAATAAGACCAAGAAAAGAATACGATTGTAGCTTGTTTGTCAATTTAATCACATGCTTCACAGGTTTTTAATGCAAGAAGTTTCATCTAAGTTTAACCCTATATTTCTGTGCATGTCAATCATACACCAACAACAATTTGGTTATTCCTTTCACTGATATAAATTTGTTGTTCTGCATTGATTAAGTTTTTTTTAGGTTTTTTGGAAAAAAATAAACAAAATAAAAATGTTGGTGACCCCCACAAAGAAGACCTTTGCTTTAGATCAAAGCACAGTAGTTAGATTGAACAGAGCACATCTATTAAAGTTAGTTTTTATGTAACACTACAAATGTTCAAATACATTTTTATCTGGACTCTAAATCAAAAACTAAACCAAGCTTCCAAAACGAAATAAAATTAAAAACAATCTACTGGACTTTGTTTCCAAGTTTGAAGATGTTGCGCTTCCCATCTTTCTCAGTTCCTAATGTCAGGAATAGCGTTGAGTTCAAGGTTTTATTCAGTAGCCTAACAAAGCCTTGTTTTCGTTTTGAAAACATGCAAATTGAAACAGAAGAGTGAGGGTCATTTGGCTTCTGTTGTTAGACGATCCCCATCCCAAGAGGCTGGAGCCCTTCGTCCGTTTCGTCCATTCGTCTGTTTCAAACTTGGAAACAAAGTCCAGTAGATGGTTTTTAATTTTCTTTTTTTGAAATAACTATGACCTGGATGAATAGACTGGCGACCTGTCCAGGGTGTACCCCGCCTCTCGCCCATTGACTGCTGGAGATAGGCACCAGCACCCCTCGTGACCCCACTCGGGACAAGCGTGTAAAGAAAATGGATGGATGGATGGATGACCTGGATGACTGAGAATCTTAACCAGCGTAACCCAAGCTTAAGCAATGTTTAAAAAAATAACCAGTTTCATTCTGTGGATGAGGGAAAACCATATCTTATTCATTAAAGTATCAATAATATATATTGAATTAGGTTTGGGTTAAAATATATTTTTATAACAGGTAAAAAATATCTTTTGTTGATATTAGTGATTCACAACAGTCACTGCAACAGAAATAGAAATAAAAACTACAATTTGTTTCAAATTTGAAATGAAATAATAAACTAACTTCTGAAGTAAGGTACACTACATTGCACTTATTTTTTAATTTTAAATAATTCCCCAATTCTTTGATCTATAATGTACATGATTTCTATCTTTTTTCACCTGCTGTTGAAGGCCAGTTAAAAGAGATGTATTTTCAGTCTTGATTTAAACTGACCTAAAGACATTTATTGTAAGAAGGCAGAGTGTGGAAAAGTTTAAGGGTTGTGAATACTTTAGCAAGCCACCGTATATGCACTTGGAACTACTTTCCAGTTTCTGTGGATTGTAAGAAACTTTTAACTTGTGTGTTCAGCTTTGACAGACATGAGCACAAACTCCTGCTACGTTATCAGATACTTGTCCTGATCCCCCTATTTCAGTCCTATTAAACGTCTCAGCAGCTTCTTCTTGCCCTTAATCCCCTCTCCTCTCTCATCCTTGACTTTAAGCGTTTTCTTTCTTTCCTTTTTTTTCCTGTCGTATCTCTGACTGCTTGGGATGTCTATCTACAACCATGCACACATAAACTGAGGATCCCTTGATCCATCTCGCTGGTGTGCCTGAGAATGTTGGGGCATCATGGATGAATGAGCAGGAGTGATGGATGGAGGAGGTGGAGGTGTTGATAGATTGAAGTGGCCTTTTCATGAGCATTGCTGCCAAAATTCTGGGACTTTCATAATTTCCTCCACTGTCACGTGTTTTCCTGCTGCCCCACAATTTATAGCCGCCTGTCTTTTCAATATTGAAGGTTGAATTGATCTACATATTTGTTCTTCATCAAGAGCTTCCAGCTGCTTTTAGGTTGATGACTGAAGTAGGGGCATGTTTGTTTTTTTCATGCAGTGATTCACTCCATAACATTATATCAAGGGTACACTCATATTCATTTATAATTCACTAAATCAGCATCCTGCTGATTTCATGCTGGATTACTGGTGCTCTCCTCTGGCAGTGGGCTTCCACTGAAGGTGGGAGTGTAGCAGTATATAGAGTTAGGAAAAAGGGTAATAAAGGAGGGAGTGAGAGAAAAACCCCTGATGAAAAACAAAGGATGGGGAGGGGTATGAAAAGGAAAAAAGGGGTGAGAGAGAGAGTGAGAGAGGGTAAGGGGAAGCGTTGTGAGACAGAGTGAGAAAGCATGAAAGGATGACGGGGAGAAGGTTTATGCCGAGAGCAGCCACTGAGAGAGGAGAGGAGGATGAGGGGAGCAACGGAGGGCGCGGGAGTGTGTGCTGTAGCCCTCCAAACACGTGACGAAGAAATACAGACTTGAGCATCCAGACGCACTTGTTTCCACAACGACAGCGGCAAACATGGGGGCTGTGGTTGGCACACTGACCATGCAGACCAAGTCGAGGAGGCTGTCAAGGGGTGAGGGAGCATACACACACACACACACAAACACACACACACGCCTGCATGTCCTCATCCACAATCTCTCACCCACACATAGGCATAGACCCATGCATGGATCTTTATATTTCTGCAGAGAAACTACATATTTTCCTATTTTTTGAAGATACTTTAGAACAAACATACAAATAACATGTTTAAGGTGTAGCATAGATTCACAAATGTTGTTTTTGTCTTTTAAGACAAACAACAAAAAGGAAAAATGTCAAAAAGAAGAAGGGAAAGGAAATGTTATTTCATAGAGAAAAGTGCATCTGTTTATTCTCAGTCAAGTTTAAGTTTGACATGTTTCAGTTGTTAGACTTTTTCAGCAGCATTAAGACATACATTTCATACTGTTCTTCAGCATATTCAAACATTCTGATCTTATGCTCTTGTACCGCATGTATATATGTCCTCTGGCAACTTACATCTAGTTATAATGGAAACTTACAGGATTAAAATTTGTAATGTTATTTCACCTTCCCCATCGACATCGATATCAAAAACTATGTGAAACAGTTGCTACAACTGATTTCTAAAAATACAGAATTACAAAGAAATGTGCTGGTTTTAAAATTATCATTCATGGAAGTCTTGCAATTTAAATTAAATTTCAGATTTTAATTTGATTTAAAAAAAAAAAAAGGTCTGCTTTTAAAAACAACAATTGTGCATTTCGGAGGCCAATTAACAACACAGTCTATCCCTCAGCTACACCAGCAAGTGGCTTTGATATTAACTTCAACTTTTGTCTTCTATCAGGTTTTTCTGAGGACAGAGTCAGATTTAAAACAAGAAGGTTCACATTTAGACTTAGAAAGTTGTTCATTTGAAATTCTGTGTTAAAAGTTTCAAAAAGAAACGATTTATCAGAGGTTCTGGAAGTTTGTATCACATTATACCAGAATTTAAGTATTACCATACAACCTTCATTAATCAGCACCTTTGGTTAGTGTTTTCAAAATTAAAAGAAACCTATTATCAATAAAGTAATTAGTAGACGAACATTAATGATTCCCACTGGTTTTTCAAGCACTCTTAACTGTATTGTTATGTTATTTCCAAATCAAAGCCTGGACTTTCAAGACCACTGAACTGCAATATAAGGTAACATCAGAGTTAAGGGCAACATGTTGAGCATCGCTAAAATAATGCCATGGTAAACATTCTCCCAAAGATCTGTTCACTTGTTTTGCTTAAAGTAGTTTATTATTTCCTCCTGCTTATATATATTTTTTTCTTTTTTAGAAAACATTTCAAGTTTAATAAAAACAGACTTATGATTAAATTAAATGCTATAAAAACTGTGCACTTAACAGTCGACTGTCTGACCATATATACTGTTGATTAAACATAAAAAAAGAAGAAAAGTAATGTTTTCTTTATCACTGTGAGTAGAAAGGGGTTTTATGGTACTTAAACTCATTATTGCTAGGAGAATGTTGCTCTATATGATTTCTTCAGAAGCTCCAAATGTTTCCTGATGCTGTCTGTCTACCACATTTCCTGACTATAACTCTACACCACTAAGGATGCATCTAAACAGGGATCAAGGATGTGGAATTCATACATATTCTCCTTCCGGATAATGACCAAATAGAATACTGTTGTGATTTTATCATCTCTTTCTTATGCATTTTAAATGATCACATATGGCCAACTGTGAATTATTTTTATATGCTTTGGGATTACCCTCAAATGGTCAGATAACTATTAGCCAGATTAATCAGAGAGCATGTAAAGCTGTCAGTTACACTTGTATAGTTATATTCAGGTAAATGAAGCATCTGCCTGGTATAGCTCAGGTAACACTATAACTGATTCATTTATGTAAAATTTTAGCAATAGCAAATTATGCACATATTTAAGTATATATGGCCATTGTGAGAGCTGCAGGGCTCATGCAGCTACAGTCTTTAAACATCCGAAAGAATCTGACAGCCTGGCTTAGCTGCACATCAAATTACATATCCTACAGTCTCAAGTGCATTGTTATGTGAGGGGGGAGTATTATATTTCTTTGGCATCATGTCTTCTTCCACTAAGGTACACAACAGCAGGAGCAAAATCTAATATTTGTATATTAACACATGTGAAAGTTTAAACAGTCTTTAAACCGTTATTTTTCTTACCGCAACAATATCTTTCATGAATACAGAGGCAACTTGTAGGGAATCTATTTTCGCTAAGTTCATATTAAAATGTGTCCTTCATTTCAGCACCACAACAGTTTTGTTGGTAATTGCAAAAGCTATTTCTGCTGCTGCTTGTGTTACTGTTGCACTAAGTTGCAACATCCTTCAAGTAGGAAAGTGGTTTAGTATTTCTACTTTCCGAAAACTTGCTCTTCATTAAAGTTGTAGGACTAAACAAATCACATCACGGTATTCATGAATCAGAAGAATATGTTTGGTTTTTAGTTTTAACTTTAAGAGGGGATTGTTATTGGATGCTGATTTAGGTGATGAAAAACAGTAGTAAAATAATAATCTGGATGAGTTTGTGAGAGTCTCACTGCCTGCGTGTACAGATACATGCATCAGAGCTGGTAAACACACATGTCAGAGGTATTTGTCACCCTGCTCACACACTGCTTCTCTGTCTTGCTGTTACCTTGGAAGCATGGTAGCCATGGCAACAAAAGATGTGGGTTTTGGGGCAGGAGGGGTCGGCGGGGGTTGATGAGATTGGGGGCTTTCCTTAAGTACGCAAAAAACACAAAAAGACAGATGAATTTCTACAGTTTAGCCTTGCCCTGACATCTTCTCATAAAAAAACCTGTTGCTTGACGGAAATACTTTTTTTGCCCTTGTTGATTATTTTCATAAACTCGCATAAACCTTTACTTGTACAATACTGAACAAATCCAAATTGGAAACAGTAATAAATGAGCACACAAAAGTAGGAGATCAGTGCCAGGATGAAAATATCCCCTGTTAATAGTGTGTAGTCATTTAAGCTTATGTCTCCAGGCAGGCTGTTATCAGCTTTCAGTCCAAATTAGACCACACCGGATATTTTCCAAGTGAGCGCATATGGCTGGTTTGATCTCCTGAATAAGTCCTGTTTTTTTCCCCTCCTCCACCACAAGCCCAAACACCTTCCCTAAGGGTGTAAAAAAGGGAAGGCGTGAATTTGTTGCTATTTTGAACAAAATAGGTGGTTGTAGAAGCGGTGCAAAAGTACGAAAGCAGACTCCTTGTGCGAATGAAAACGAGGCTTTTTATTACCTCCAAATTGGTCCTACGACAAGATGGCAGAATAGGACGTTGAGCTGAAACTATTTAGGGGTTGTTTGTAATTCTGGTGATGTGCTGTCAGCGGCTTTTGCTACATTCAGGGTAGTATGTAACTGAGTTACACAGTTTTACAATTGTATAATTCCTAGATTAGCAGCCAGATACTATAACATTACTTAGTTTTTGCATCAAATCAGTCTGCCTCTTTTAATTTATTTATATTGACTTTAGGGGTTGGTTTTATTCGATCATTTGCAGCAGTGTGGTTTGAATGTATTCCTGGAGAAGTTTCAGTGAGCATTATCTTTACCTCCCTGGTGAATTCTCCTCACTCTCTCCCTGCAGCCGTGCTGTTTTTTTCATTATATTCTCTGTTCTCCTTTACCTGTTAGTTTATTCTTCCCATCCTGCCTTTTACTGTTTTCTTTCTCTTGCTTACTGATTTGTCTTTCTATCCTTGTTTGCAGTCTCTCCCAGTGGCGTCTCTCATTTCTTTTTGTTTGTTTCCCTTTATTTTACTTTCCTCCGCTTTTCCATTCACCTGCTGCCAACACAAGCTGCTCTTGCAGTCCTTTCCCATCACAATACTTCTCGTCTTTTTGTCTTTATTCTTCTCTACTGCTTTTCCTCTATCATCCACACTCTCATTAACTTGTGAGAGTGCTTATTAAGTCATCGTCATCCCTTGGCATCCCAGCAGTATGTGTGTGTACACATGTATTCCTGCAGATTTGGAGTCTAGATGTGTGTTTGCTTAAAGATCAATATTGGCACGCTGCTCTGTCTGTCTAAATGAGCTGTACTTGACTCGGTATTTCCAAAAATAATCAACTGTGGCATACTAATACTATATGAGGAAGTGGCATTGTTTTTGTTTCTTTGTCTTGCACAAACATGCAATGCTGCAACTACCCTCCAGCGCTTCAGTTCTCCTTCATGGGGTGACGATGTGTGTGTATGCACAAGCAGGGGAGTGCATTATGCACATAATGTTTTCATTCTCAATGACTCCTGAAATAATGTGTTCAGCCTTGTAGGGCTTGTGTGTAGGCGAGTCATTGCACTTTCCCTTAAACAGCCAAAAGGAAAGTTACGGCCTTTGATATGGATTAGCTCTTGTGGAAAACAATGCTTCTCAGTCTAAAGGTTTTGCTGCATGAGGCATGATTATCAGCATCTTAAAGCAAATATGAATGTCGAAAGAGAAACTATGCTGCCTCTGCACCTCCCAAAAAAATTCACTCCAGAGGATCAATTTCTTGGAGAGCGACCCCTTTCTGTAGGCCAGGATGGCAGATCAGGCTAATTCAGATTATGCAAATGAGACGCTTTCCGGCAAGGATTACAGGACACTGGGATAAGGCAATGGAGAGTGAAAGGGTGAGAAGGAAGTTTGGTGGAGGGGGTGATAAGACATGGAGCAAAAGTAGTAGCAAAAAGAAGAAAGGACAAGATGGTGAAGAGCTTTAGGTTGTGATATATAGGAAGAAGGGGGCTTACTTTGGAGGAGGTAATAGATTTTAGAACTTTACACAAGCTTCACATCAGAGGGATAGCATTTTTTAATCGCTGTTCCCCACAGATTTTATCAGTTCATAAAACAAATGAAAGTGTTTATCTGATTCTTATCTACATTCCTCTCACCTGCTTAGTCTTTACCGTTGTTTTTTCAGAGCATGAATTACAATGATGATGATGCTTTATTGGTTTTATTGATTATTATTACATGGGGGAAATACATGTGGAACATTAGCAAGACTAGATTTTAACAAAAACTGTTTGCAATAAAACTGTGTCACAATAAAACAACCACATACATTAGACTACATACAATATGCAGAGGAATCAGAGCGTGTATCTTTATCTATTGGACAAACAAATATTCATAACAATAGCTTGAGAAATATGCTAAAGTATTGCACATGGTTGGATTGATGAGAGGCACCAGAGGTAGTTGTGGTAAAAAGTAGTTATAAAACATCTTCAGCTTATCAGTTTTATATTACACGTTTTGCGTGTTATTCATTTTTATAGCAAGTATGAATGACCTTGCTTGTTGCTTAAAGTGCCTTTTATTGAATTCTTGGTTGGCAGTAAGAATGACATTGCAAAAACACTTCTAGGAATTTGCCACTTTCAACCTTGCTTTCTATGAATTATGTTGAATAATGTAAAGCCCAACAGTGAGTATAAATAATTGATATATTGCTGAGTGATCTCACAATATCCTGTCTTCTGTGAATGCTTCATGTACAAGCCAATTTTATACAAATAACTTCTGAAGAATTACATTTCATTTATTTGACAACCTGAACTTGAAATTTTAGCTAAAAAAATATGGCAAGACATTGACATAAGAAAATTAAAGTAGGAAGAAATATTATACTTAAGACCATTAGAAGATGAGGTTTAGTGTGAACATTAAAAACTGAAAGCTTTTTCTTAACATCTGCCTTACTAAACATGACAACTTTATGTTTAGTAGGAGAGCCAATTGATTACATCTGCCATCCAGGAAGTAACTGCAAAAAACTGAGTTTAACAAATATGAAAATCTGACAAAATTTTTTAAATAGACTCTGTTTCTAAACATTATGCCAAAGAATTTGATACAATTTACAAAAAAATCCTCTTCTTCAACAAATTTCTTTATGCTATTTTATTGCTTTCTATTTGATTGAAATCGTATCCACTCATCTGCAAATGCCAAGCCATATACTGAACACATACAGTATTGGTTGACAAAATCGGATTAAGAGTCTTGCCTACTTTAACATGTAACAGCAGATATTGGTATTAGGCTCTCTCCATTTGGTTAACCAGTTAACTGTTCTTCTCTCTAACCAAGGCAACCCTGAGCAGTTCAGAGCATGGCATTGGTTTTATTATGGTTACTCTTATGTGAAAATAGCTGCTCAGGAAATGGATATAAATTGTGCATTTAAAAAACCATAAAAAACATTAGCCAGGATTAGATGCTGACTAAAACAAAATTTTCAATTAGTTTGTTTATCATTAATCTTTGTTATTGTAACATGCCATAACTTTTAAATGAAATATTGCATAATAAACTAAGAAAATCTCCAGAGCCTCCAAAGATTCAAACGTCTTACTGATTTAAAAGCTTTTCAGTTTCTGGGTTGGAAATTGTTCATTATTTAGGTCTTAGAATACTCAGCAGGGACCCATAGTGATCAGAGGCTTTAATGTAAGAACTAGTGCAATATATGGGTTACTGTTTGATATTCTTGTGACCATATATTATTTAAGTCTTTTCTCTTGCTCATTTTGAACAAACTGGGTTGAAACAAAAATTATTCTTTTGATTTTGCAGTTTAAAGGTTGTAATAAAGTAAAAGCTTTATGCAGCAAAATTAGACTTGATAACCACATACTTACAATTTTAGAAGAAATAACTGCACCAGTTAAATTTTCCTTAATAAGAGTGATGATGATGGAAAACTAGACATTTCCCTATAAATTAAGAAATAAAACCTCAGAATGGTCACATGGTTTGTCTTCAAATGCATAAATACATCAAATATCTTGGTTTCAATGTACTTTTAGATTATTTTCTCTCTTGTTGAGAAATGATACCCTGATGAAAAGGAACAGATTTTTTTTTAACCTATTCTACAAAACAGTCCAAAGATTTAGCTCACATTGCACCTGTTAACCTTTTATAGATCTCTGGCATTAACAGTTAGTTTACATAACTCTACTTTTGTTTACGACATCAAAGTTTCATCA
>NW_015151096.1:363755-382956 GCF_000732505.1 Cyprinodon variegatus | reverse complement strand
TTTGTTGTTGTGGGAAACTTTGGCAACACTGATCACTTTGGAGTTTCTGTTTTAAGCTCACAGCGGTGCTCACAGCTGAACAGCGAGCTGTAAGAAGATGAACATTTTTGGTCTTCTAGGGAGAAAGACAAAGGGAGTACTACTCTGACCTTTCTACAAAAGCTGCATACTTTCTGTTGCCTTTTACAACATTGTATCCATGCAAGAAAAGCTTCTTATTTAGGAAGATATAGATTCCCAGCCACCAAATTGAGGGCCATGATCTGAGACAACCTCAGTGGGAATACTATGAAGTCTGAAGACATGGGAGAGCAGGAGTTTGGCTGGTGTGGAGGCTGAGGGGAGATTATTGAGAGCCATGAGGGGACAAGCTTTAGAAAATCTTTCAATAAGGGTAACTATTATCATCTTATTTTTCAATGCTGCAAGGCGGCGGACAAAGTTGAGCGATATGTGCGACCAAAGAAATTGAAGTAAACCAGCAGAGAAATGTTGACAACTCTTCCTTTGGGCACAGACTTTGCAAGCGGAGATAAAATCAGAGTTACCTTTACCAAGAGCTGGCCACCAGAAATATCAATCGAGTAACCACATGGTGCAGCTGACATTAGAGGGACAAAAGAACTGGATTTTTTTTTTTTGGAAAAGAAGGCACAAGCATGGAGCTTGCTGTCTGTTGGGGGTCTCTGTGAGGTGACATTGATGCCAGAGGCATTTATTTCCAGGATTAAACTGGGACTCAGTCTTTGGGTAACTCTCGTGTTTATGCATGATAAGCCAGCATTGATATCAGTATTGGCCAGTGTTGGTCATTTTAAAACTTGTTGGTATCAGTCCAATAAGTAATTGCCCAATGTTAACTGCCCAAGCTTAATAATATATAGTTTCAGTTTTTGTTTCTTTAGGAGAAGGGGAGAGGGTCAGTTATAGGCAGTGTGCGGAGTACCTGTCAATATTTGGGGGGGGGGTCCCCATTTCCCGATTGTTGCGCAATACCGATCTAAATTTTCTCAATATGCAGTAGGCCTATAAAATTGCAATGTCAAAGTCAAAGTCAGCTTTAATGTCAATTCTGCAGATTCACCAGACATACCGGTACAAGGACTCGAGAGGACATTTCTCATTCACCAACAGTGAAACAAATAAAGTGCACAGGCACAACAGATAAGATCAGTTCCTAATATTAAAATTTATACATTCAATTTCACAATAGAATATAAAATGTACAATAATATAAAATATGCAATATTTATGCTAGTGCAAAAAGGCAGATGGTAATAGCATCAGAAAAATTATTATTATTATTATTGACAATTATGTAAGATATATTTGTAATAGTAATAGTGCAAAAGAACAGTAAATAAATATAGTAATAATAGTAGTGCAGGAGACAGTTTGTCTGGAGGGATTTTTTTAGGGGGGGGGGTCAGCCTGGAGGATCTGGTTGTGGGGAGAGAGTTTGAGTGGGCTTGGTGGATGAAGCTTGTTCTGAATCTGGTGGAGCGGGCAATGAACAGACAGTCAGTCTATGAAAACACACACGCACAAAGACTGTCTCTCTGTCTGTCTGTCTCTCTCTCTCTGTCTGTCTCTCTCTTTCATGCACGCACATGTCCTGCTTTAATCCAGTTTCTGACGAATGAAACTGGTTGGAATTTTTCCAGAGGAGGTCCGTTGAGGTCCACAAACAGGAGTAAAGACATGCTTTCTTCGCACAATCTGTTTCGCGTCTGGTTGCCCGTGTTATTAACTGCGGAAAAGCGCATGGTTAATTTGCATACACAAACAGGATTGGATTTTGATTTTGAATTTTAAATACTGGACATATTGAGCTTAAAAACATTTTAGTGACCATTAGTGACAAAAAAATATTTAATGAGCCCCCCCGGACCCCCCCGTATTTCACACTCTGGTTATAGGCCATAACATCAATACTAAAATTGGATATCAATATTGGTTCAGATCCTAGTATTTATAGGAAATTGTATTTTGATTTTTGGAAAGTAAACTCTAATTAAGTCTGCTTTATTCTACTTGGACACACTTTTCTTGTCAGAACTGCAATGTGCTCACATCCTCATTATGTAAACCAATTCATTGTAAGTTATATTTGCAGAATTGAGCCTTTTATGTGCATATCCTGCATGGCCTTTAAGCCTTTTGAACAAATGTGTGATTCTCAACCAGTTGTTGCTCTTGACCTTTTCTGTCAGTAAAAACCTTTCTCTTGAAGGGCTTAGAGATACAGAAGTGCACACATTTCAAATCTGCAATTCACTTAGTAGTGTTATTACATGTAAAATATTTGTTGTACAATAAGACCCACACTTTGGAACTTACAAGAGTTTGCATCTCACCTATTGCCTGTTTTAAAAAGCAACAAGTCCTTATAATGACATTCACCTTTTTGTATATTCTAATTAACACTGACCTGCTTAAGTCTTTTTTTTTAATTCAAGGATACCTTTCAAGTTAAGCAGTCTCATTGGGTGAAACAGAAAAGCAGCCGAACAATTAAACAATTTATCTAAAAATAACTCACTGTCTTATCATATCCTGTCAGCGTAAGTGAGATGGGCTCATCTTATAATTACTTTTCATTTTACAGTAGTGTCTTCTTTAGCCTCGTTTTTTTTTCATGTGTAGTTTACACAAGAATAAGTGTGTTATCAAGTATCTCGTGAATTAGATACAACCACACACAGAGATAGAATCAACCATTAAAACTGGCCTTTTCAAAAATATATAGGCCAGGAAATAGTTTTTTATTCAATGACTTCTTTACTGACCATAATCTTGATGTTATGTTGTTGGAGAAAAAAAAAAGCAATTAAATGAGGCACCAATTCTAACAGTCGAGACCTTAAAACTTCAATGTTCTTTTTGAGAATTGGCCACTTTTTTTCACTCACAGTCTCAGTTATCTCAGTTATCGTAGGTTTAAATCACTGATCAGGCTCAAAATCTGTGTTGTGATGGACTAATTAGACCTGAACCTTGTAGAGGTACTTAAAGAGAGTCACAAAGTTTGTTTTCCATCACTTAAGAATAGCCTGGCCAGCCAGACTGACTTATGCTTTATAAACCAGTCTGGGAACCAGAAAATCAGTCTGAAAAAGAACTAGTAGATCTTTAGAGTCAGGACTAACAGATTAAAAAAAACAGTTCACAACCAATCGGATAAAAACAGATGTAAAAAGAAAAAAAAAATGATAGCAGCAATTTGTTGAAATAGTAAAGATGCAGGACAGCATAAAAACCGGCTCCGTTTTTACAGATCCAAAAGCAGCTTCTAGTTCTTATGCTTCATTAATCTCTAAAGGGCATGCCGAAACCTTAAACTGCTCTAAATTAACTAAAAACCATATTGTTTAGAGTTACCTTTGACTATGTTGTTAAATAACCATAATAGTTGAAGTTTGTAGTCAAACTTTTCTTTTTCTGCCTTTATTGTGGCACTGCAATGTCATTTTCTCTGCGTGTTTTCCTCTTTTTTCTTGTTTTTTTGTGTTTTTTTGTTTTGAGTACAGCACTCTACTCTCTTACTAAATTCTTTATACAAATAAACCAGCCTTACTTTGCTTTGCCTGCCAAATAAACACCAGAGAAGCAAATATCCCATATTTTCTGATGTGAATGGATGGATTTTACTGTCATATCTTGCAAATATACATTATTTTGGTAGGGGTAGTTACTAATCTGTTGGTCTAAGCCTAGTTTATCTACATCTGATATCAGTATGTGTATTTAGCCAGATGGAAGTGTTGCTAAATAATCACATCGTATGACATAAATAAATCCCAAGTGAGACAAAAGATAAAAGTAAAATTTGAAATGATAAAAATATTTCTAATTTTTCACAAAATAAGATAAAATCCTTCTAAATTAAAATGTTTTTATCATTGTTGCTGTAATTTAAGAGCTGTAGAGAAGTGATAGGAAAACTGATGGAGCAGTAGAGCCACCTACAGGCTAAAGGATGACAGCTTCACTTGTTTTTATCTGGTTTCTTTCAACTCTAACACAATTTAATTTGGCTGAAGAGTTTATCAGAAGTAACTTATGGAAGTAAGGCTTCAGAGCAGTGAGATACTGTCTAACTATGTCAAGATACAAAGGAAGATACATAAAGATTATGGTGGAAATCTTTCTAGCTTCTGCTATCTCAGACAGCTGAATTGAAACAGTCTAGATCCAGCTTGCTGGTTTCTAGAGAGGGCAATGCAAGACAGTTTCTGGTAAAATTCGTCCTGCATAAAATTTTCTGTTTACTTTATGGCTATACCTTACAATAAAACCCCCAAACATCCACAAAAGATGTGTAAACCACTATTAGACTAGCTCCTTTTAACTTTAGCCCACTTTAATAGGATTATACTGGATAATATACAAACCAGAGCATCGTTCTGAAGTTCAAGAAAAAGGGTTCATTTTTTTAAATTTCAAAGATACAAACCTTAAAACAATGGTATGTAATCATGTTAGGTCCTGCTTGAGTCAATAGCCCAAAGAACCACCTGTTGTTGCAATTACAGCTGCAATATTCCATGTTTGCAAATTTAGAGACTTCTACCAATTCTTCACCACAAGAACACAGCTCAGTCAGAGTATTTCCAGTTTGCATCTGACTGATGTTGTTCCCATTATTATTCTGAGATGTGTTTCCCTAATGTTTGAGGCTATATGTGTTTCAGTTAAACCTTAAGCCTTAAGGTTTACCATATAAGCTCAAACTGGTATGAAAACATCAGGTTTCATGCTCTTATAGCTAACTAAAACTGATTGGAGTCGTTTTTCACGTTCCCTTTTGTAATTTTTTAAAAGATATTTGACCACAAGTTTTATGTTTGTATTCATGTTTCAGATTTCCTTGCCAAAAAGAATGTTGGTCCCTCTGAGCACTGAGGAGCATTACTGCAGATTATTTCTTCCAGCAGCTGTTAGAGTAAATAACTATCACTGCTCCCTACAAGCTCAATGTTATTTATGTTTATGCTTGTAATTGTACACCTTTTTTTCCTTGTAAATAGTATGTTGCTGTTTTTGATATACAATTGTGCATTTTTTTATTTATCCTACTAGGTTACACATCTAATTATTTGCATTTCTTGATAACGATACATTTCTCTTCTTTATAACCTTTTCCTTTTTTCCTGAAAACACCTGTAATTCTCCAGTGAGACAATTAAGGATTGTTCTTTTATTATTATTTAATCAAAGTCTCTCTAAACATGTTAATTGATCAAACAAGTTGGGATTTTAAACCAGTGCATTATTGTTCACATGAGTTTGTTGTAATAGGAGAGACTAAACTTGACTTTCATTTTTTATCAGTATTCATGTTTTAGGATCAGTAACGTTTTCAATAAGCTTTAGGCTTTTCTAATCAAGTAAAGCAGCTTGTGTGGCATGTGCATGTACGCTTTATATTTTGAGTGCCAATCACAATTTATTGGAGAAAGGGGTATTTTTTTGTTTGTTTGTTTTAGCTCTGTATAACTGCAACATCAGCTGGATCTATTGCTTTGAAGGTCTGTTGGTTTCTGCCTCCCCCTGCTGGTAGTCAGAAGCTTAACTTGTTTTTTTTGGCTCAGCTTTGATCAAAACAGGAGACAGAATAACTTTTCATCTGGAGTTTTGATTAAAAAACAAACAAGCTTTAGAGTAAAACTTCAGCATACTTTAAGAGAAAAGTCACTTTTTCACAAACAGTTTCTGCTCAGTAAAGATGACCCTATATGTAAACGGAAACAATAAATCAACTGCTGATGTGAGAACATACAGACATAACCCCACACAGCTGAAGGTGAGTTCATCAGTGTGACTGTGCAGAACAGATTGGACCCTCCAGTAAAAATACAGCTCCTAACAGTGAAGGACGCAGAGACTGTTGAGGGGGACACAAAAAGAGTTACTGGCATGGAGAAAAGGTCAGGGCATGGGGAGGAGATGCTGCAGGGACATGGGGGAATGAGGGATAAAAAGAAACAGGTGAGTGCAGCAATCTCTGTTGGTGAAGCAAGCTCAAAATACATGGACTATGCAACAGAAAGACGTACTTGGCTCTTTGGAAGTTACTTGTTCTTATTTAACATTGTATGAAGTTTTCATTAGAAAGTGATCAGAATGGAAAGAGAGGAACAGAGGGACAACAGCTTACAGACTATAGCCACCATCCTGCTATGTTGTGGCGCTATCAAACTGCTGCATCTTTTAGGAGTCATCTCTGTAGAGGGTGAGTTAATCTCCAGCTTTAATCCAGGTCTGATTTTGTGAGAAAAAAAAAACTAGTTCCACTTTTTTCACTTAGCTGGTAAAGGGGAAAAAATATATCAGAAATCTAAATATGATGTATTGTAGTTTTTGCTCGACTGCTGCCACTTACATAGATCATCATTGTTATTCAGTTGTAGTAGCAAAATAATTATTTTCTAAATATTTGCTTCATTATTTGTGAAAAAACTTTATCATTTTGTTATGATTCATTATCTCTACTAACGGAACCAGCTTAGATTGAATATAGATATTTTCTCACCTCTTGTAATGACATAACAAGAATAAAGCAGGTGGCAGCAGAGATAATACACTTTCGTGCACCAGTGTTAGATAATCTCATTAGTCTCCAAAACAAAGAAAAGTTAAATGAACACATACATTAGTCATGTGTTTCATCATTATGTCAAATTATGCTGCTCCTATAGTTAGAATCATTTACTTTGATAGGCTCTATTCAGTCCATAAATATGATAGCAAACATAAAGTCTCCTAATTTTATCTGTCTTGCAGTTTTCAAATGAGAAATTACAAAGAACCGCCTGATTTTATTTGTTCCTCCACAGCACATACTGTTATATTCACATTCATTCAAAACTATGGTAATCATTGTGGTTAAAATATGTTCTTAGAAAGAGAACATTTTGCAAAGCCTGGGCTTTAAATTAGGACAGAAAACTCATTGTAACTCTCACATTCAAGCTCACTAAAACCCAATGAAAAGTATGGCTGTATCAGTTTCATATTGCATCTCAGAGTTTTGCATAAAAATAAGATGCTTTAAAGAGCTTAGTTTCATGTTTGTTGTTACTTGGACTGTCTGTTTCTAACTAAAGCTCCGGATAGGGTGCTGTAAAGTATCTCTACCCTGTGTTATGAAGCATACGACCTTCAGCAGGATGTAAGCATGTGTGTGTGTCTAACAGATTCACGGAAGAGACCATAAAGCAAGGCAAGCAAGTTAATATATATATGGCACATTTAAATAGCAAGACAACTCCACTTGATGTACTTCTAAGTCCTACCAATTCATAAGCCTTAGGCAATGAATAGACAACATTAAAGAAAGGTATTGTGTGGTAAAAAGAATAGTTCAGAACGTATATGACATACATTTAAATGACTGACTTTTAAAAATGGCTGCAATGTTTCAACCTTACATTTATGATGCAATGATTAAAGCATAGATATGTTTTTTATCTTATGTACATTTTTACGGGTTAACTGGTGACTCCACTGTTACTCAAAGTAATTATAGTTGCACTGCGACGTTGTTCCGTGATTTATTGAAAGGACCGACTTTGAAAGGCTCTGGAGTAATGAGGCTTTGCAAAGTCCTTATGTTTTTTTTTTCCACGGAGAGAAAAATTACTTAATTTAAAAATTTTCAATGTCCCCATGTCTTGACATTGAAGGACTCAGTAAACATTAAACTGTGAGACATTTTTAGGTTCAAATCCATCATTATTAAAATTATCAAGCCGATCTGTTTAAATTGAAACACAATTATCAGATTTAGAGGTAATAATTTATCCAATTAAGACTGAGACTTTGTATATTAAAAGCATATTTCAGGAAAGCTTTAAAAAGAGAATTTTGCCCTTGATTATGTTCGACTACTCCATGCAATATTTGTTGATACATCTTTGTGGGTTAGAGCTTTTATTTTCTAGGGCTGATGTGCCACATAACTGCTGCTTAAACCCAACTATAGGTATATTATCTATGTTAGCCAGATGTATTTATGACCTTAGATTTTATTCGAAGCTGCTCTCTCTCTTGGACATTATCTTGAAAGGACCTTCATTAAACATCACACTTTATTATCTAAACATCTCTAAGACCACTTCCTTTTTTTGCTCTGAGCTTTTATTGCTTCCCATTATGAGCACTTTATCATGTTCGGAATTATTATTCGTACTTAGATTAAATTATGCACAGTTATAACAGCATGCATAATTATTACACTAAAGGGCTCAGGGGGTTTTGAGCTGCATAGATGGGTGTGTTAGAGAAAGGACGAAGGGAAGGGGTTTGATTTTATGCTGTGATGATCACCTATAGGTATGCTAGTGTGTGAGGAGTCAATGGTGTGTCCTTTCTCCCCTCCCCTGCAACCAGGAGGATAATGAGTTGGTAATGACAGGGTCTGACTGAGGACAAACATGGAACTGCTGATCTGACCTCTACCTCTCTTCACTGCCATATTTCATCCTCACTTTCACTTTCACTCACTCATTGCAAACTGAATATTTGCAATAAAAAGGTCCTCAAAGGCTGAATTTTATTTTGACAGTTGTGTTGGTGCGTGCCAATACATGAAGGAGCATTTGGTTATTTATATACTGTCTTTTTTGAGGAAGGATGTTGGAGTAGAAAGAGAGTGAGAACACATACATGCATGAGGTGAACATTACAATTGCACAGAAAGGGCTCATGGTTTTGAGCCTGAACCTGACTCCTTCGAGCTGCAAGGCAATGTTGCTAACAACTGTACCATATCACATCACTGACAGGACTGGTCACAAAACAAATCTCCATACAACATTGTTTTTTCCTTGCAGGTTTTTTAATTGTTTAAATGTTCCAGTCAGTTGTTTAAAGCCTAACCTCGAAATATGTGCAAATTGAAGTTTTGAGTTTAAAGTGAGAATTCTGCTGATTAATGTGAAAAGGTAACATTTTAGACATGAAAAACGTATAGAAACGAAGGCCATATGTTGTTAACTGTATGAGTTCCTCTGTTTGTCCTTTCAGACAAAGCAGATGACGACTTGGAGATGACTGTTGTGTGCCATAGACCAGAAGGTCTCGATCAGATGGAAGCTCAAACCAACTTCAGTAAAAGAGAACTCCAAGTGCTCTACAGGGGCTTCAAGAATGTAAGATGCTATACAAGTGCAATAAAAACAAGAAGTCATGTAATTATTGTTAAAACTACAATATGCAAAATAAAATAATGAGGCAGGATTACTTCAGAACAGTAGGTTGTTTATTGTAAGTAAGTTTTAGTAGCTGTTTAACACTGTGCTATATAAATAAATACACTGGGTTTGGGGGCTGAGATCAAGACATTTGTAAATTCAGGCTAATTCTCATTTGCTATATTTCCAACTTTATGAACCATTTTTATTAAATATTTATTAAAAGTTATGTGAAATATATGTGGAAAAATATAGGTCAAGTTTGCAAGGTTATGGACTAAAGCATCTAAAGAAAAAAATAACAGTTTTCTTAATAATAAAATGAAATTAATCAAAACAGGTATGTTTATCAATGGAGTGAAATGTTTTTTCCAGCATTTTTAATTTGTTTCAGTTTGTTAGCTATTGTTACTCTGAAGGATGCTGATTTGTGAGTAACATTTACAGAAAAAAAGTTTGTGGATTTATTTTAGGGTTTAATCTGACAGTATTATAATCTTAACAGGCGAACATATTTTTACAGGCAGCAACTTTCAATTAAAGCAACAAATTATAAGGAAACTTTGTTAAAGCTCTCTGCAACAATTTGAATCTGGAAATTGATTAATGATCCCAAACTGTATAGCTCATTGATAATTGGCTTAATAAAATGACACCTACTGTATCACTTACTTAATTCATGTTATTTCCAACTGTTAATCTGTAGAATATTGGATTTATCTTCATTTTAATGATGCTTACTTTATCTTGTCTAAATCTCAACATGAATTTATGTTGTTTCTGTGCAAATTCACTCAGAGTATTTGAGTGTGTGATAATTGAGTCTTTAATATTTCTGTCCAGATGTCTGTATGTCTTCATATCTTATTATAGTCACTGTAGGATTTCCATGTTCCTCTCAACGCTGCATTTTTCTGTCACTCCTTCTTTTTTAGGAATGTCCCAGTGGAGTTGTCAGTGAAGAAACTTTCAAACAAATCTACTCCAAGTTTTTTCCACATGGGGGTGAGAAGTGCATCAATATTTTCTCACTGTTGGCTCAAATAGGTTCATTAACTGTTTATTTTATGTGTTTCAGATGCCAGCGCCTACGCTCACTACCTGTTCAATGCTTTTGACACTGGACACACAGGATCAATAAAGTTTGAGGTTTGGTTTATTCATTTCCACAGCTAGCAGGGCTTACTGGGACCAAAATATGGCCACTTTTAAACATGGTGGCCCAGCATGATTGGTTGTATGAGTATAAAGAAACATGCAGCATTCAAGAGGGTGTACTGTGTTGTTTAAAAATAGAGTGAAGGGTGATGAGTAAAAAACTGCTTGGTATAAATACTCCTTAAGCATAAAGTCATCTGTCAAAGTTAAGTCAATCATAACATCTGATTTTTTTCTTGTTTTTTATATATATAAAATCAACTTGTATGAAAAAAAATAGACTACAGAAATGTAAAATGTATGCAGAATAAGACATTTTAAACGCTTTAAATCTATGTTTAAAAATAAACCAAATTAAATCAATATCTACAGTAGGTAATTTATATTAACTGATGAATAGCTCAGCCCAAAATAACATTAGAAACAAAGTGTTTGTACCAACAAGAAGTCTTATTTAAACCTATATGTAGGTTTTTATAGGGCTGGATTCATTTCTGGTTGAAATAAGTCAGTTCTTTAATCATTTAAGTTTCTTAAATGATTAAGTTGGGTAGAGCAGCCTAAAAATCTTATTCAATACTTTATAGTTATATATTTCTCCATTAACATATTTTTTTTATATTGACCTACTTGTGCCTTCACAAAGGTGAGCATATTACCAAGGTAAAACCACACCTAGAAGGTGACTCAACTAAATGTAACTCAATACTAACTACCTCTGCTAATAAAAAAAACAATCCATTCTGCCAATGCTTCTCTAATACTACATCATAATATTAAAATACCAAATTAAAATTGACACAACATTATTTCAACATAAAGCCCCTCCACACACATCCCTTCTCATCTTGCTATATGTAGTGAGGACCATGTGTTGACTCCCATTCATCCTAATTCACACCCTAGCCCAAAAACCTAATTGTTAGCAAAAGTAAGACAAGGCTGTTCTCACTTTGGGACACAGTGAAATGGCTGTTGGTGAAATGGTGAAATGGGCACCCCACTAGAACACACAATTTCAGCCGTCTGCTTTCTCTATAGAAATTATCTGTATTTTGTATTAAATTGTGCATAACACTGACACACACTAGCTTCTTATTGCTAAAAGATTGCATGTTTTATAGAACTATATATTTGTTCTAGTGCATGCTATTAGCCTACTTCCCACTTATCTGTTACTAGTATTTTAAAATAGGTGAAAGTCTCCCTATGAAGAGACTATTTATTGCTAAGTCTTCATTTATTAGTTCTGCCAGTGCTAACATTATCTGCTTCACTTTACCAGGCTGTTAGTAGCTATTCTGACCTGATCCTGAGTCCACCTGCATTTCTGCTCCTCCCTGCTGCTAAAGTTACACTTGTGGCACAAAACAAAGTTTTTGATTTGGAGCTTTTGGCTACGTCTACTTTGAGGCTTTTTAGCCTTTCCCCCCCCCTGAGCATCTTTGTGCTTCCTTCATGTTTTACTGGTTTATTATCTATTTTAACAGGTGAAAATGCAATGGGAATGGTTTCTTTATATACTAATTGAGTTATTTATCAGATTATTTGTTGCATAATGATTTATATCAATTATAAATGCATTTTTTTAAATGAGATAATGACATACATGGACCAGCTTAGTCCAGCCCTGGTTGTCATGTAAAGTTGTTTTACTGCTCTGGCTTTTATCCGTTTGGGACTTATACTGTGTTTCTTTGTTTTGCAGGACTTTGTCACGGCTTTATCCATCCTGCTAAGAGGTTCTGTCACAGAGAAACTCCAGTGGACCTTTAATCTCTACGACATCAACAGAGATGGATACATCAACAAAGAGGTTTTTTATTTTATTTTTTTTCCTTTCAATTGTGAGGTTTTAAATCTCAGGCCTCTTTAAGGCTGTGCTTCTGTTCCGTTTCGCAGGAAATGACAGACATAGTCAGAGCAATCTATGACATGATGGGGAAGTACACATATCCTGTCCTGAAAACGGATGCTCCCAAGCAGCATGTGGATGCCTTCTTTCAGGTATGAACGACAAGATTGCTTCATCCATAGCAGTGATGAATGGTACTTACAGCAAAGCAACAAGTGCAACTTAAAAAAGCTGAATAATGTAAAAAAGTGAAGAAAAAAAAAAGCATTAGGCGAGATGGGTGTTATAGATATTGGGCATCAAACTCATATGTGAGCCAGTACAGGGCACTGTCAGATTACTCTTGGAGTGAAATCTTAAAAAACTAGATCAAAGATCAGTGGTCACTAGTTTTGAACATTTCAGGCCAAAAATCATTTTACACCCTGTGCTGCCTCAGACATAAGATCTGTAAAGATCTACCACACATAGAATTAAATATTTAAAAATATAGTATAATTATAGTGTCTCAGAAAATTTGAATCTTAGATAAGATCATATAGAAACTGTATTTGTGCATGATTTACTGCATCAGGTAGGCGAGCTATGATGACGATCAGCCTGGGGCTCTGTTTGTATGTAGTCCAGCCTGCTTTAATACGTCTTCTGATCATTTCCCTTGTTTGGGTCGAGTATCTCTCATTTGCCTCTTTACAGTAACCTGTAGATTTTCAATAGGGATCAGATCGGATGAGTCTGATGGTCAACCAAGCCCTAGCAACACCATGGTTGCTGAGCCAGCTTTTGGTACTATTTGCAGTGTGGTTGGGTGCTGAAATCCTGCTGGAAAATGCGATCAGTATCCCTGTGAGGTTTGCCAACAGACGGAGGCAGAATGTGCATTAATATTTCCTTTTAGGCAGCTGTGTTGACTGTGGATTTCAGGAGCAGAATTGGCCCAATACCAGCAGATGGCATAACACCCTAAATCATCACTGTGGAAACTTCCCACTGGACTTGAAGGACAGTTAATTCTTACATTCTCCATTCTTTATTTAGACTCTGGGAGGTTGACATATTATCAAATGAAATGCAAACTTATTTTAATCAGAAATAAGGACCCCATACTTGAGAAACTGTCAAATCTCCTGTAAATTAGTGCCTAGTGGCTCTTCCTGACTTCCAACTTTGTCCTTTTAGCATATTTCTAATAAGACTTACTTCCTCAAACATTTGTCTGCAATGTTTGGTATGTTTTTTTATATCGTCTTCTTACCTACAAGACAAACGTGTCTACATCTTAGTATGACTTTATTTGAGTCAGGGACAGTCGATGAAGTCTCGGGGTTCTTGCCTGTCAGTCAATGACACACCAGTAGAGCGATATTACACCTCATAGAGTCCTGCTGTTATTGGTTAAAACCATGTGGGCTGTTTGGCTTTGTAGCCGATTAAATAAGGTTTCAAACAATGGTAGATGTGACTGGGTTGCATAAAGCAGAGCCTTGTTACCGGAGTGAAGTACACTGCTGAGACTGGATCAGTGGGCACAGTTCAGAATATCTCCGATTTTTTTGAAGTTTGGAAAGTGGCTTTCTTTTATGACAATGCCTAAGGCAAAAGAAAAAATAAATATAAAAAATACAGCTCAGAAAAGGCACTGGAGGTTATTTTAGCTTGAAAAGCAGCAGTTTCACTTTTTCTTATAGATTTTATGTTCTTTTAGGCTTATGGATTTTTTATTTTGTTATATGCACTGTTTCTGAAAAAAATGGCTAAATACTTGCTTCATAAATGTTTTGTGGCCATCAAAATGCTTCAGTGTTATTCTAAGGGTCAAATACTTGAGTAAAAGCATTTGGCACAATTTGGCACATTTGGAGGTTTGGAGACGCTGGTGACACCAAAAGCCCCACAGCTCTGGAACTGTTGTAGCTAGAGGTCTGACATTTTCTGCATTTGTGGTTGACATGATATAGAACAAATGTAATACAATGAAACATGCCTATTCATGAGCATATCTTTATTACTGCTGTTCAAGTAAGACCTTTTATTATTGAGAAGAAAAAAAACAGTCATGAGTCATGTCTGAACTGATGCAGCTTAGGCTGTGTTTTACTCACCCAATTTTCATTTATATTTTCAGAAACTAGAAGGTGTTAGCTTTCAAATTATGTATCACACATGTAATTTAGGCTTACCATTCCTCAGTTATTTGCTTTTCCATTTGGGTTTGCAAAATAGTTGAGGATTACTTCAATTGCAATTAACTTTGGTGGTTTTCCCTCCTTGTGTGTCTTTAATTTAACACTTTCATGACTGTTTAGTTATAAAAACAGACTGAGAGGCCATTTAGAATCTTAGAAAAACTTAGCAAATGTTCTGATATATTTAGCTAATACGTGTTGGGCTTCATGAATTTCCAATTAATATTCTAATTTTCCCGCTACTCATAAGCCATCATTGTCAAAATTGCTGCCTGCCTTAGGATGTTCTGTATACAGGTGACAAAAAGAACTAAGATTTGGGAAAACAAAACAGTACGCCAAAAAGAAATCCCTGCCCAGCCCCCTGAACATACAATCACACACGATAGAGCTGAATAGAAAGTATTTCTTAACACAGGTGTCAAAGCATTAATATTTATCCAGAGTATCAACTTAAGCTTTTTACTCAAGTAAAAGTGTAAAAGTACCATTTTTAAAAATAATACAGGACAAATGTTAAGGATAGATGCTTTAAACCTTATACTAGTTACTGCTCTACCCTATTAAGGGAAATTTTTTCTACAATTCTGGATGATAATTTCCTTATACTTAATTTCCTTAGTTTTATAACTAATAGTAACAAGGTCAAATTTAACTCTGCATAATCTTGGAAAACTATTCATTTTGGTATGTGGGGAACAAACAGTTGGTGCAGTGCCGTGTCCAACCACAGAAATTTATTGCCTGGATACAACAAATTATTTTTATGGTTGTTTAAACAGCAACAAGCCATAACGGAAATTTTCTGAAATGAAACAAAACTAATGAGTCTAGTTTAAAATTTAAGCCGTATAAAGTAGACATAATTACCAAAAATGAGTAAGGAGTAGAAGTGAAAAGCTGTCTTAAAAGGAATAAGGCATAGATAGCCAACATTTCTTCTTAAGTAAGGTAACAAAGTATATGTACTTTGTTACTGGACACATTTGATCCTGAAAGAAAAGAATTTATATGCTGCCTAAGACTTGAGAACAGGTCAGAGGTTCACTTCTCCATAGAACAATAATATAGGAAGTACTAAAAAATAGATTTAGATCAACGCATATTGATTAGTTAGAATTACCCAATAAAGTTCTAGATGGAAATTCTTTCTGAAAATTTCTGAGTTGGGAACACATGATCCTTTAACGTCAGGTTGGGGCTCTAGTATCATGATGTAGCTGATGATAGCTAAACTATAGCAGGAACTAACAGTGTATCTTGATGGGGTGACGGATGGATTTTTTTCCCCACCTGACCGTTACTGTTTTGATCAAACAGTGGTTCTCAATCCTGGTCCTCAAGTACCACTGCCTTGCATGCTGTAGGTGTCTCCTTGCTGCCACACAGCTGATAAATGAGGCATCTGTAGCGCATAATGGCTGCTTGGAGGCTATGGAATCATTTAGATGGGTGTGGTGCGACAGAGAGACATCTAAAACATACCGAGCAGTGGTCCTTGTGGGCCAGGATTAAGGAACACTGGATATTACAATAAAATTCCTTGATGTCAGTGGAATTTGTCAAAATGTGAAAAGGTTCAAGGACTATTGTTGTAAGGCACAAAAAATATTTGCAAAACTTGTTTTTGTCTTTAATATTTGTTCATCTCTCCTCAGAAAATGGACAAAAATCGAGATGGTGTCGTCACACTTGATGAATTCATCCTTTCTTGTCAAGAGGTAGATTTCCTTTCGTTAAAGTATCTTAATCGAGAGCTATAAACCTTTTGGATTCTTGTTTTAAAAAAGATATTATAACTGAGAGTTTGTGCTTGATGTTTTATTGTAATTTTTGCAAGCTAAAAACACATTTTTTCTGGATTTGACCAACTGAAACAGTACCAAAAAAAGCAGTTTTTCCAATAATACAAATTTTATTCACCATTTATTTAAGGCCTCCCACATTTGCAACTCTCACTATAATGGCTATTAATTAAGGTCTTTGCTATCTTCCATATAAGTGTGTTTGTGTTGAGAGAGATCATTAAGATTTTTATTACGATATACTGCCCCCTTGTGGCTAGTAAAATGAATTAAAGGGTGCTTGTTGGAAGGTTCTCTTCTCTGAAGTCAGCTTTTTAATTTCTTTCTTTTTTGTACAGGATGAAAACATTATGAGGTCTCTGCAGCTCTTTGAAAATGTCATCTAAATGACAAATGTCAGGAGGGAGGTGGATCAACAGATGACTTCAAGGACCAAGAGATGAAAAAGGAAGAGAGATAAGGAGAATAAGAGATGGTCAAGAGTTTGCTGCAGAAAAAAAAACATCATAACATCAGAGAGAAGCAAAAAATAAAAAGGAGCTTTAACTGCCACTTTGGGTTTAGAAGGTTATCTCCTGAGACAAACCTTCAGCTGTTTGGGAAAATGTCTTTCTCTGAGTGTCTACCTCGTCTCTGTCTCCTTCATTTATGGGTGTTGAGGCTTACTGTCAGCTTGGACTGCCTTTGGTTTTTGCCTCTTTGTAAATATGCTGCCAGTCTCTTCTTTGGTCCAGTGTGTAACTTGTTATCAAATGAAAAGCAGCTTACCGGTAAAGGTCTACGACAATAATCTGTTTTCAACATAATTTCATGTAACAGGGCTGCAAAAAGTGAAGAGTTTTTGAAGCATGTAAGACAGAGGTCAACATTATACTATATTTAGTGCGTATCTGCAGCGTGAGCGGCAGAATATTTTGTCTTTTTTCTTGTATTTGAGAATGCAGACCTGTTTACAGAGCTGAACTCAGTCAGTCTGTGTTAGCGTGACCCAAGTCAGTTCTTCAGTGTTGTAACTACTAAGCTGTACTAAAGATATTTAGCTGTTGTTTGTGTGGTATTTTCTTACCATCTGATGTTTGTTTCTGTTTCTTATCCTAATACATGTCTGTCCTTTTGTCTGCGTGGATATAACTCTGTAATTACACCGTCTTTCTCTATAACTGCTAAATAAAGAGATCATCAGCTGGTTTACAGATAGGAAGCAAGAAAAAATGCATGTGTGTGTGTGTGTGTGTGTGTGTGTAAAAGAGAGATTCTGTGGTGTCATGATGTTAATGTCCTGCTTGAAAATCCATTTAATTTTGAGCATGTGCATCAATCAGTTCATGTTGAGGAACCTTCAGTGTACAGAAGAATGTTTAAAGGATGAGAGGACAGTTTTGTTTTCAGCTCTGTCTTGTTTAAAACCCAAACAATGACTCAGAGTGACCAGAATTTCACTGTGAGGGGTGGAGGGATGACTGAGGAGGGCGAAAATCTGAGAGCTAGACCTCATCACTGATTCCGGAGGAATGGAAGCCATTTTTCAAACAAGAGCCATCATTCTGAAGAGCGAGCAGGAATGAAAGACATAAATATTTCGCCTTTTCTCACTGTGCTATAACAATAGTGTCATCTGAATTATTTGCAGTTATCCAGACAAGATGACAGAGAGATAGACAGGCAGAGATTCCTAAAACTGTCAATTCAAATTATGTGTGTATTGAAATGTTGTATAAAATCATATTTATCAATAAACTTTTCAGGAAAACCCAAACAAAGAAAAAACAATGTTGTGTGTTAACCATTCTTCCCACATATTTCCCCCCCACACTTTTATACCTTATAATAACACACTTAAAAACTTTGGTGCACAAGAGTGGAGCATGAATAAAAAAACAAAAGATCACAACAACGGTTTATAATATTATCTACACATGTACAGTAAAAGTACAAAACAGAGTTTCTGGCTCGATTCAAAAACATAATAATGTGAATATGAAAAGACTCTAGCAACATCTCTTAGCATGCATCACTCCCTTTATTACCTTAACTTACAGCATGGCTGAGATTTCCTTATCTCCTGAAGCCTGTTTTCATGTTATTACAACTCAAATAACGTTCCTCACCCAAAATGCAATATTTCTGGCATCTTTTTTTGTTTGGTCCAATTGTTGCTTTTTATGTGACAGTGCATTAGGAAGATTTTTATGAATGGGAGATGAACAAGCACCACCAAAACGAAACAAAAAAAGAAAAAAATAGGAAAAACAATATCAGCTTTTGTTTCCTCTGTGACACTATGTATTTTGTAGAACCAGTGCACCAACAAATGGCCATGTTAAGAGAATGCAGACTCAGAACATAGAATCTCCTGTTTGCTGTGGAAAATTAATTACATCCCTTAAACAAACTGCATACAAGACATTTCTCCCCTCTCTTATTCTAATTAGCAGAATAAGTGCAAGCATAAGAGGACAGTTACATGTTTCCAAGATTGTTTTTTTTTTTTCAGCAAGTATGATTTAGATCTGTTTTCCACAGTTGTGGTATTTCCACCCACCGTAGTAAAACAAAAGTAATCCATAGTTTCGTCTTCTGAGTGCGCCGCACTCACCAAATCCTCCGTTTAAATAGATGTGACCCATGCTTCAGTTTCAAGTCAATTTTACTCCATGAAGCATGAATGGAAGTATGTCCCAGCGGATTGATTTATTTCATCTGTCCCTATTCCCTGTCCTCGGCCCACGGCTGGAGGTTCTGCAGAGCGTACAGGGAGGAGTTGTGGGCGCATAGTGGATCCGACACCGCCGATTCGCTCAGGGATTTCTGGAGGGCGGACTGCTGCAGCTGCAGGATGAGGCGATTGGCTTGTTGGCGCTCCGCCTCCCGCTCCTCGGCTGTTTGCCTCCTAAAAGACGGCAAGTGGAGGAATAAAACATTTCGGAAGTCAATGGAAACTGAAAATAGTTGGCATTAAAATAAGAAAGGATGCCCTTCTCTAGCACAAAATTATATATA
>NW_015151096.1:294663-363495 GCF_000732505.1 Cyprinodon variegatus | reverse complement strand
AGAAATGTATTCACTGCTCCATTATGTTTCCTACCAACCTCCACTTGGTTCTGCGGTTCTGGAACCAGGTTTTGACCTGCGCGTCGGTCATCTTCAGACTTTTGGCCAGAGCTGCGCGCTCGGCGCTGGCCAGGTACTTCTGCCGGTGAAAGCGCTTTTCCAGTTCGCAAATTTGGACTCTGGAGAAGGAGGTTCTGGGCTTTTTCCGCTTAGGTGGGGTTCGGTTCTGGTAGGGGTGACCTATTCGCCGAGTGACTGCAAAAGGCACCAAAGCCGCTGCAGGAGGCAGGAAAGGAGGTGAGTTATAAATACAGGAACATTTTACACAAAGTGTAACAAACAATCATTCATGGTTACCTGGATGCCCAAACCCAAACAGCCAATCACATGCGCCATGGAGAACACGTTTCCTATTTAGGTTGTTTTTGGTTTCTATCTTTCATTTATTTGACTCCACATTAGTTTTTCCTCTTGACTGTTAAATTATAGTTTGTTATACTGTCTTTTATGGTGTGTTTATATAAAAATAATAATAATCCCCAACCTCTAACATTATCGAGCCTTAAAAATTGTAAAGCCATTTTCAACCAGCTTTGAATTTAATTACACCTTGAATTGAATTTAAACATCTATCTATCTATCTATCTATCTATCTATCTATCTATCTATCTATCTATCTATCTATCTATCTATCTATCTATCTATCTATCTATAATTATCTATCTATCTAAATGATAAATATTTATTGTTTTTTTATTAACAATTTATCATTATAGTACAGAATGTTTTTTAATATCCTAATTTTAAGAGAAGCCGGCTGTGGTGTTTAATGATTTTAGGACATTCATTTTAATCATTCCGTTTTATGTTTACATTTTAGGACTGATGGAAGTATTAACCTAAATAAAAAAACACAGAGCAATATAGTTAGTTTGACTTTTTGCCACTTATTGATACTAAGTTGTGCTTTTTTCTTTGTTTTAGTTCAGCATTTCTGCTGTTCTATAAATGTATTTTTAACTGATTTGTATTTTTCTTGATTAAATATCATAACTACAAATGTACCGGTAGATGTATTTTAACTATTCTGATAACAAAGAAACCAAAAACATTTCTGTGGGTTTGAAAAGCAAGTTTTTTTTTTTTTTTTTTTTTTTTTTTTTGATATAGGTGCCGTTGATGCCGTTTTAAACTTTATTAAATTTTAATGAGGGGATCCCGTTAGCTCTGCCAGCTGGCCTACCTGATATTCTGTCCTTGGCGAACCTGTTTCCTATCCAAGGGAAGCACAGCCCTCCAAACCCAGGAACTGCGCTCTGCACAGGTGCCGCGGGTCCAGGGGCCGTAATTGGTCTATGAGCGGGGACTCGTATCACACCCCGGCTGCCCAAACTCCTGTTCTCTCCGTATGAAGCTGAAGCCTCCGCTGGAGGCATGATCCCAGAGAGGGAGATTGACAGCGCTGTGTATGAGGGCGCATTGGCACCGCTCGGGTTTCCCAAGCTATAATAGGCGTCACCGTTGCTTAAATCCGATCCACTCTGTCTCCCCGGTGTGTTCCCGTTCTCTGGCTCCGATCCGGCTCCCAGAATCTGATCGATGCCGAAGCTGATGGGTTCGTGGTTGACTGGTTTTGGAGGAGGACTCGGCGCGCTGGGTGCTTGCTCCATCCCTCGCTCGGTCGCTGAAAGGATGGGGAAACTGGATAAGGTGCTTTCAGAGGGGAATCACAATGAGGTCAAACTGCACCAAAATTCATCGTCAAAAGTCTCTCCATCGCTTTGCATGTCCAAAAAAATTATAATAATCAGCATATGTTCTCGGATGGGCCTCTTCTGCAGCATTGACTCCTTTCTACCGAAAGTTTGATGGGCGTTTGGAGAGATGTGACGCTCTGTCCTCCTTCTCAGCGCGTCAAAACGCTCAGTCTTGGAGCTCCGTCCTCCCCCATCCGTCTGCACCTTTCATTGGCTGGCACTGGAATGACTGATTGAATGTCAGCAGAGGGGAAGGCCCATGGTTTGGCAGAATATTCAAGATTTCCCATAACCATGGCTGTCAGTGTGTTTTACATGTTAAGAGATGGCATCTTAAAGCCGTGCGAGTGAGTCAGAGTTTCGCTTATTAAATATTATAAACACACAATAACAAGCTCACTAAAACTCAACGGATATCTCCCTGATTTATATAAAAAAAAAGCGCTTTTAAAAAAAACCCAAAGTTGTCGATTATTCCAGCCACATATAACACACTGTTATATGAGATTCCACATTAATGTTCAAATCACTCATTTAAAGTTTTTTTTTTTTGTTGTTGTTGTTTTTGCATATTTTTCCCTTGTTGCTTCAGTTTTTATAAGAAAGCTGTGGACTGGTTGTGCTGGAGACCAGTGTATGTTATGTCTCATAAAAGGGACTAAATTAATCCAGCACAGAATTTTAGATAAAAGTTGATGTCTGCTAACCTTACCTTTATTTAGTCTACTGAATTATGTTTTTTTTTTGTTTTGTTTCAATTTAATCGATTATGTTCTCTGTTTGTTGATTTTATTTATTCAAATATTAGATTTGAAAAGAAAAAAGCTAAAAAAACAAACAAAAAAAAAAAACAAACAAAAAAAAGAAATCAGTGTTGGTTGAAATCCAGTGCGTAATTACGCACGTTTAACCCATGACACCACAAAGCAGCACTTCGCTCCTTGAAATAAAAAGGCTGCTTGTGAAGCACTGGCAGAAAGCAGTGAGCTTGGCAAACACTTCTTTTAAGCGGCCTTATTTGTTCCTGTGATAGCCAGTCCCACATTAAATGACCTGACAAGGGAAAGCCACGGGCTACTCCAGATAAAGTGTCCGGGCTCTGGAAGCTACTAAGCCCTCAGATTCAATGTAACAGGCGCCCAAAGTGACCAGCTAATCTCATTTTCACTAACTTGTCTCATGGACAGACAAATGCGCGTCAGCTTTGGATGCGGCAGGTGGCTTTTTAGGCTATCACATTACAGCACTTTAACAAACTGAGAGCTCATATATTTGCATATGTAACGTACAATAGCCTATTTATTATACTTTCTTATTTTTTAACACATTTTGTAATTTTTTATTTTATGTTCTTGTATATCTTTAATTATGTTTTTAAGCATAATATTTTATATTGATAAAAATATTCCTGCAACCACAATCTAATGGCAAAAGCTATTTTGAATATATTTAAAATACATTTAAAATGTCCTCGATATATTATTAGAACATTTGTTACTGTCATGACATTTTTCTCCAAATTTAAATAGGAATATAAATCTACGGCTCTTTATTTTTAAGAAAAGCAGCATATTGCCTCTGACAATCCGGTGTTATAAAAGCAAGATGATGGGATGGGACAAGGCCCGAGGTGTTTGTGAGGCAATATGGACAGAGTGTTGGCTGCTTCACCCTGGCCATATGTGAGCTCACCGGTGGCTTTTGATGGGGGAGAATTGGTCTGTTAAAGCTGTCATCGTTTTAGACAATTTTATGTTTCTGTCAATGACATTTGTAGCTAAATAATTTAGCTTAAAAACCAGATATTTCCCTACAAACCCTTTTATAATTTAATTAAAAAATTTGATACTTGTTGACCAGCTGGTGGATTGGATTTAGATTAAAATAACAGTTAAATAAATTGATATGGAGATGGTAGAACACCAGTTCATGAAACCTTATGTTCTAGTTGGAGTCCCAAATATATAGAAGATACAAAACTTGTTCTAATCTAATTCCTAAAAATGTTAAAACAACAACAAAAATGTACTATGCTCAAACTGCAAAACTAAACCGACATCCCCTCCACACACACGATGTCGCTTTACGCTTTTGTCTGGAGTGTGTCCTACAGCTGAGTTACTTAAAATGAAATTTTAAAATACTTTTTCACATTAAAACTCGTCAAAAAGTGAAATAATCATTCGTGGTAGTAAAAAAACAAAGAAGAAAAAAAAAACAGTTATGAAACAATTTGTAGTTTTATATGAAAACATTTGGAGACTATAATATTACATTTCTGAATAAGGTAAAAGCAAGATACAGAGCCTGCAGTGTATTTTGAATTTTAGTAGATGTGTTGCAAAGAAATAAATCAAATATCTGAAACCTATCTCCACTCACTTTCCATTACCAATTGCCCTATGATGTCATTGCCCATTTATGGTAGTGGCGTGTGGCCATGCATTGGTTACCTTGTGGGGACAATTTCCCAGGAATAGGCCACATTGTGGAGACTACAGGTCCTGGTGTGTGTTGGTGGGGAGTATTAGGTCATATCCATGAAAATACCTGCTGTTTTAAGTCCAAGCCCTTCAATACAACACGTACAGTATGTTTACTGAGAACATCCATGTTCATTTATTTTTGTAAATTCCTTTAAAGGGAATTAAACACTCCTTTCCTGACCCGAATTCCTGCTCCGTCAAAATGAGGAACTCTGAGCGCCCTTTTTGAGCAGGAGACCTATATAACTTCACAACCCTTTTCCTGACAACTTATATGGATTTATTAATAGAGAGGACCTTAACAGGTTTGCAGCTACACGCCCAAAAAGCAGAGTCCACATAAAGGCGCTCTTGAGGTCATTTCGTTCATGCCAAATGTTTAGGTCCTAAAAAGCTGCAGCCCGCATGAACAATTGCTCATACCCTCCTCCTTTTTTTTCTTTCTTTCCAGAGGCAATTTAAAAGCTGACACCCTGATTCCAAAAGTCCAAAAAAGAAGCGACAACAAAAGAGTGAAAGACTGCGATTTGTTTGAGAAATTACCACTTGATCTGCATAATCGGGGGGTTTGGGGCTGCAGCTCGGTACCCGGGGGCTGCGTTTTTATTGCGCGTCTCCTCGCCGTTATCAATTTCAGCGGAGCGCCTGACTTTTTAAAAGGAGGGGACGAGGCCGGCTGCCTCTGAATAATGAATGACACGCTTTTATATTGTCGCTAAAGTGCCCGTGATGTTACAATATGAAAAGGCAGCGGTAAGTAATAGTGCATTTAAGGGGGATGTAGTGTATTATTATGATGTAAAAGAGAAGGAGGGAGAGGGAGCCGAGCGGAGAGCGGCACCAGGAGAAAGACAGAGATTGTTTTATTACAATAAGAGGAGATGAGTTTGCCTCGCAGCGAAATGGGGGACCAGTTAATGAAACTTTAGCGCAGCTAACGATTTCCCCTCCCTCGCTCTGAAAACCCGCCCTTATGAAATATTTAAACTATTTAATATAGGTAGTATTAAGCTGAAAGACACTTGCATCGGCAATATGACAGCATTTACAAAACTGAGAATTTTTTAAAACTTGGGGAAAGATAGCCGTGCTGCCCACTCTCCCTTTAACTCACCCAGCAAAAGAAATCTATTTGGAAATGTACTGTAAGGATTTACTCATTTCTGAATCCTTTCTCACGGAGATATAAGCATCAGCCATCAATATATGCGCCTATGTTTAATGGGTGGGATGGCCTCCCCTTGTGAGGCAGGGATAGTGTTTCATATTGACATGCACAGTGGGATTGTTGGATGAGAAGAGAGCAATGGGATCCCCCATCAGGGAGGCGGACAGGACTATCATCATCAGTGGCGGTTCTTGCATGAATGCTGCCCTGGGCAGCAACTCCCCCTCCCAAACCACACATGAACTCTCACCAATAATCACTCTCAAATAAGGAAACAAGAATTTTAACAAAGTTTAAAAACTCCAGAAATATATTTGAGAGAGAGAGAAAATGAGAGAAATTTTCTTCTTGGGTTTTATTTAATTTCCCAATTTTTTTGTGAGGCTAAAAAAGAAGATGAAAAGCTAGTTTTTGTATTTTTATTGTTAAAAATTTTTAGATATAAATGTTTTACTAATCTCTTATTATTTTCTTTGGGCATTCTTTGAGTGAAATAGAATGATCCAGGCTAGGCAGTGTCTCGCTGCAAGAAAGTTGTGGGTTCGACTCCTGATCCCAGGTGTTTCTGCATGGAGTTTGCATGTTCTCTCTGAGCATGTTTGTGTTTTCTCAGGGTACTCTGGCTTCCTCCCACAGTCCAAAAACATGACTGTTAGGTTAATTGGCTTCTCTAAATTCTCCTGAGTGTGTGTTAATGGTTGTTTGTCTCTGTGTTGCCCTGCGATGGACTGGCGACCTGTCCAGGATGTACCGCATCTCTTTCCTGTAGACAGCTGGAGGTAGACACCAGCAGCCCTTGCGACCCCACTTGGGATAAGCGTCAGAAAATGGATGGATGGATAGAACAAACCACTTTCCGACTGACAAATTCGGTTTTGAACTACAGGCAAAAAAAATGCAGACCAGATTCTAGGACTAAGTAGCATGCTTGTACACCTACACTGCAAAAACCATCTAGAGATAGGTTAAAAAAATTCTTAAATTAAGTGTACTTACCCTTAATTTGAATAGGTAAATAAAATGGACTGAGTATTTGTACCATTAAAATAGGATAATTAGATAATATACACTTGAAATAGGACAAAGCAATTGTTTTTTTTTCTTATTTTAATTGTAAATTGTCTTGTTCAATTGGCAAAGTGTCTCACTTACCTCCTCAATTCAAGAAAAAATGCACATAATCTAAGCAAAAATTACTTATTTAGATTTCCATTTTTTGCAGTGTATATTTCGTTACAGAGTTTAGATTTTCAAGAATAAACTGTAGACTGTGTCACAGGGGATTGATTCTGCTGGTTCTCGGCTAACATGCAACCAAGCAACAGAAAAATAAAACATAACATTTAGGGTAAAACCGACAGTTTTCTTTCTAAAATCATACCCTGGATTAGCCATAATGCTATAAGATCGCAACGGACTATTCCACATCTATCCTCTACTTTTACAGAAGGACTGGTGAGCCGCTCTGTGCACATGAACACAATTCATTTGACAGACAGTTAAAACGCAGAAAAAAACACCCAAAATGTCACTGTAAATGTCACTTATATCGCCTGGAAGATATTAAAGGATTTTAATTACCAGATATGAAGGTTACAGTCCCTAAAGAGTCTCTTTATTGGAGGAAATATATTTTATTTTTCTCTAAAGGACGGATGACAGCAAAGGTTTAGTGCTCTATTTGTTGTAGCAGATTATTGTAAAAACATGTATTTTTTATTTTATGGGGTCTTTGCACATATTCACATTCAAATATTCCCTGATGGGCATTTGTTTCACTTCACATTGCATTCTGGCTGCTCATGAGGAAGAATATGCTTCTTCTCTGCGTGAGAGCTTAGAGCATGTTCGCCTGTCTGATGGTTGAATGCATGGCTGCCTCTTCACGCTGGTTAAAAGTCATGGAAGGAGGAAGATGAGGAAGATGGTCAAAAGAAAGGAAGTAGGCATCCAGAAGGAAATGAATTATAGGGATGGACGAGAGCAGGATCAGGATTGCTTAGACTGGGATGTAAAGGAAAGAGTTAAAGCATCAGTGAGGATTATTTAGGGATGATGATAATTGAACATATGGTTTCAATTTGGGCAAAATCATCCCCCTCAGGATTGTCTTCCACTCGTCTTTGTGAAACAGTTAACCTTTTTTTCAGTTGTGAGTGCTAAGTAAAAGTTTTTTATCCTTTTTAAATCCCTGTTCAATCCCAGAAAAGCATTCACAGACATCCTGCTGACAAAATGACTGATGTAATCAATTAGTATGTTATTGCTTTAATTGCATATGAGTGATTTATCTCTAAGAGAGGCCGTTGGAGGCAGGGTTTGTGTTTAAGAGCAGCTGATTACTCCAGAACGCCCCAGTCATTGAGCTAATGTGTTAATTCATTACTGCTTGTAGTCAGCTGCATTGTGTCAGAGCTGCGAACCCCGTCTCCCCTCTGCTTGTGTCCTTCTTACTTCATAAAAGCCGATTATGCTGCATGTCGCCCGTTCTCTCCTGCCTCTTGACCTCCTCACCCCTCCTGTTGCCTTGCCTGCGGGGCGCTCATGCAGGGGAGCAAGGGGAGGGAGGAGCGGAGGACCAGCTGCCACCAGCCACAGTGCTCTGGTGGCTGGCACAGCAACCTACTTGAGTCTCCTGCCTTGCTAGGGCCTTCTGGCCATTAAGAGTTGGATTTTTTCCCCTGTTTTTTTAGGAAGAAAGAAGGGGGGTTTCATGCCACCAGCTCCACCTGTCTTGCCCCAGGCACAGTGCGACCGATTAGGCACACAGATACACACAGCCACATGCATTTCAAAACCAGCTGACTTCAAATATGTCATTAACCACGGTTTGTTCCGCAGTCTTAATTTAAACTGTTACAAAAGCTGCTTTAGTCATGCATAAAAGCATCAGTCAGGCAGGCCTGCACAGCGTCTTTCAACAATTATCATTAACCCTGAGATCAGTTTAATGTTTAGGCATCAAAAATAAACTTCAAAGTATTTAAATTAGAGTTTATGTAATAGATCAACAAATGGCGGGGAATAATTGTAAACCTCAAAAAAAAAAATCTTTTTTTGAGTGTAGTCATATTGAGCCCCATTTTCACTCAAACCCCTAAATACTGTAAATGTCATAACAAGCCACTAGCTTAAGAATTGAACTAATTAGGGGTCATATGTACAATTTAATTTCAGCATAAACATAGTAGTTCAGTCAAGCCCTAATGAACATAAAGGAACAAATTGTACCACAAGTAATCAATAAAACATCAGGCAGGTCCAGGATAAGATATATAAAAAAAAAAATAATGAAAAAAAAAAATCCCCAAATCCATCATTTGAATAAAAGTGCATTGCACAACTAAAAATCTACCAGAGCATTAATTAGAGATCTAGTTTACTCTGGAGGAGCAGCAGCGATCACAGCACAGGTGGGATACTGTCATAGTTAGATGTGAAATGTTGAACATGATGAAAAATTATAGGCCTTTTCATTCATTCATTCATTCGTTCATTTATTGTATCTCTAGTTTCTGTGCATTTTGAGATATTCCTCTCATGGAAATATTCAAAGTCATATTAATGAGAAAAAAAACCCAAACTCAGCTGTATTACCGCATTTTAGTATAAGAAAAAACAGTTTTTAGTTCTGCCTCGTATTGTCTCTGCAGGCATGCACAGTAAGTGTGGTCTCAAAGATCTGTGCTGCATATGGATGTCCAGTTTTGCCAGCAGACATAAGCAGGCAACGACAGATGATGAAATTTGCATTTGTTTTGTTTTTTGCGACAGAAAATGAAGGGAAGTGGGAGGTATGAATTTGTCCTGTTTGTTCAGATCACCCTGGAATAACAATTCTATGGTTAAACATTGTGGTAGAGGAAGCATGCTGAGGGGGCTTTTCTTAAGCAAAGATTAGAGAGACTTGAGGAGAAAATGGATTATAGAGTAATTTTAATAAAATAAATTGTTTACATATAATTACAACAGGCCCCTCTGCTCTATAGACCAAATGTGCTTTACAAACGTAAATTATTTTATGTTTGTCTATTGCAGAATTAATTAATTTTGGTCATTATGCTACAAACTGTAAAAACTTCAGGGGATATGAATACTTTTGCAAGGCACTGTAAGTAAAAAGATTGCCTACACACATTTGAACACCAAGGCCCTGATCCTAAATATGGGAATACACTGAGGCGCTTTGCTGAGAGGCGTGAAAGAGCGAGAGCTAAGTGAGGCCACTCCAGAGTGCTATTCTCTATATTGATTTCCCATTATCAGACCCTAAGTCCCTGTGGAGTCATTAGTGCTGGGATCAAACAGACAGACAGAGAAGGAGACTAATACCAGTCACTTACAGCAGCGCAGGGAGATCACCTTACCTCCCTCAGGGCAGGAAGGCCAGAGAGAAGCAGAGGAAACGAGTAAGGGAGAGAGTGGGGGCTAGTGGACGGACGAGTGCAATGGGCCAACAGATGGAGACAGCAATATGTAGAAGGAGAGATAGAGGAAAAAGGAGGGGGTTTTGCTGAGGAACAGTCACGCACAAATGGGAGACACTCTTTGATCACTTTATTTTGTGGAAATGTCTTCTGTCTGCTCTCTGTTTCAGCTGGGTGTTCAAAATCTGTTTGCAGTTGGCTCAAATCAAAAGTTTTCTATATCTTCAATCCCGGACTTGTACAGTGCAGCCAATATAGCTGCTCAAGCTCCTTCCTGTCAATAATTTTACAGTAAAGATGCAATGATGAATGGTTTTCATGTAGCCAGCAGCTGTCCCCTCACCAGAGAGACACTTAAAAAAAATGGAAGCAGCGAAAGACGAATATGAAATGTGAGATACTCATTTCGGTCCCTTCTGTCATAATTTCTGTGGATGTATTTATCCTCCAAGGACTTGGTGGCAACAATGAATTTGTAGTTGAATCAACACCATCAATCTTGTTCACTTCTGCCTGCCAGCAAGCCCTGAAAGCGCAGGTTGCCACACTAAACAAGGACTGATACACACACACACACAGGGCTCAGACGGGGGGTGACCCTGGCCTGACCCCCCTGCTGACCCCCAATCTGTTCCCCAACCTCACACCATGAGAGACTGGGGCACACAGGGACAGAGCTCAAAGACGCACACATACACAGTTTGGCATCCAGTTCAGTATGTTGATCTGATGGATATCTCCTCAGACAGCACAGCGCGTACTTGTGCAAGTGTCTAAGTGTGCATAGCCTTTGCCCCCTCCAACTGGTGTTAATTGATTCTTGGTGTGCTTTTCTGATTGGTGTGAGGACCCCTAGAGGCGGACCCAGTCTCCACCAATGCCCCCTCCCCACCTGAGTAGCACCTTAGTCACACACATGCAAAACACAGTACATGTCGCACAGGCATACAATATGCTGTATCTCTAAATATACATGCTGTTTGTCCACAAACTCCTTATGCACATGTGTTGGTAACAAAAAAATGAAAACACACATACATACACACTCTCTGGTGTCTTTCAGGGGGTTTTCACACTCTGATAAAGAGGAAGCTGGCTGGCTTACACGAGCAGATTGTGGCTCAAAGGAGATGATCTGCATAGAGAAAATGGGCATCTTAGAGGTGATTCATGAACAGTAAAGGTGGGTGAACATAGGTGTGTGTGTGGTAGAGAGAAAGAGGGAGTGAGCCAAAACGACAGTAAGAGAGATGAATCTCTGGTTATTAATTTCCAGCCGCGGCCCCTGGGTGAGATGTTAATATAGGGCTGATTGTGACTAATTTCTTATTAATTGCCATCAGCGATTACACAGTGGCCAGTAATGTGGCTAATTTGTTGAAATGAATTTGGTTTTCTGGGGCATTTTAATTGCTGCAGGTGGGCAGCGTCCTCTGCTAGCTGTCACTTTTGTTTTTCAGCAGGAAACTTTTGAAGGTATGCAGCTGCTGCCATGCAAATAATGCATGATTTAAACAATGTAGCTTCAGTATTGTAGCAAAAATACATATTTTGTTAAAGCTATTACTGATTAAATAGAACAAAATCCCCTCTTAGTTTTGTATTAAACTCATTCTTTTTTCAAGAGTCCAGAGTCTTTATCATCACACAGAAACCAGAAATTTTAGTGAGACACCAGGTCTGTATGCACAATAATAATAATATATATGGAGAAACAAATTAAAAACACACACAAAAAAATGCTTAAAAAAACAGAAGAGGAGTCTTTGGAAAATGTAAAGAAATAATCTTAAAGAAGAGAAAAACTTCAATTTGTTCTTACTTCTTTCATCCTTGGAAGAATACGATCATTTAAACAGTGTTTACATAAAGTGGAGATGTTTTTTTTAACAGTCTATGAAATAAGCAGGTGGTTTATTTTATTGTCGTGATTATTATGTGTGTGTGCGTCTGTGATCTTTTCTGTGTTTGTGGGAAGGTAAGATGGGGCTAGACTGACTGACTGCAGGGGGACAACTGCTTTTGCAGCTTTGGAAGAGAAAATATTCATGAGGCTATTTGTTTTGAATGTAATGTTCCTGAACAATTTTCTTAATAAATGTGGGACAAACCCAAAAGTGCATTGCATCTTGAAACATAGGAATTAGTGATGGGCAACATTTGTGTGCATATATTGATTTAGAAATGTATAAACTTTTTTAGGTGTTGTTTTACAAAGAAAAGTCCAGTAACTAACGCAAATATGATAGAATAAAGTACCTTTTTTACTTAACCATTCCCCCAGTATTTTTACTTACTAGATTTTAACAAATAAAATGATCACATCTGATCTAAACCAATAGCTATCTGATGCTGGTAGGAAAATATCTTTTTATTTAACCTGTTTAAAAACTGTTATCTTGATTGTTGTACTTGTTAGTCCAGTGGCTCTAAACGTTTCTTGCTCATCCACCTTTTTCTTTCCAAGAAAGCCCTTCCATCCCTCATCTACCAGTCTTCTTTACATCTTAACAAATAAAATTCAACAAAAGAAAGTTACATAGTGCAATCCTTAATAGCTAATCATTAATTAAGTAATAATCTTTAAATAAAAATGTCCACATTTCAAGTGCAGTTATTTTAAGTTTAACTATTTATTTTACAGTGTAAAAGAAATTAACACTGCATTTAATACAGTCATTTGAAAAATACCCTTAGAAAATTTGTCATTCATTCAATTACATTTTAACATACACTCCCTGCAATTACACTGGGCTCCCCCTAGGCGGTGTCCCCTGTTGTGGGAACCACTGATCTAGCTTATGTTTATTTTAGAGGTGACCGTTCATAGATTAGCAAAGTGACACTTGACCGGCTGCCATTTTGTTTTCAAGTCATGTGAGCAAACACATTTACAAGAAATTTTAATTGTATTTCTTATTAATGTAAATTAGCTTGGTTTCTTTGGAACAAACATATACTTTTCTTGTAATTAACCCAGGCTGTGCACAGGTTTGCTTGTCTGGTTTTGCAGTCTCTGGTGACTGTTCTGTCAACCAACAGTTGGTGTTTGGTGTCTGACAGAAGCTTCCATGTTGCGGAGAGACTAGAGAGGTTAATGTTACCAAACGCCACATTGAATAAATGTAGTCCTATATATATGCCCACTGACCAAATACAAGATCATAGAAACCTGTGATGCTTTACTTGACACTCCTTGATTGAACATGTCCCTTTGGTCACATTATTTCATCTTTTTTAGGGGTACCATCATTTGCCCCGCATTGGTCCTCAGCCCTGTAATGGACATGAGAGGAAAAACCTGCTCTTATTTAGTCTCAGCTAGGTCTCTGATTACAGCCATTCCTGCAGAATACAAATAAAGAGAGATGAAGATTACTTCGTCTGTGTTATCTGTGGTTGTTTTTACTTCTTAGGAAAGCAGGGTGCACCAAGCTTTGGAGAAGTATGAAATGTACCATCCTTTGCCAGAAGTTCAAACCTTCAAGAGAACTTTGTTGTGGAACTGTGCAGATGGGTGCCCTGTGGGAAAAAAAGAAGCCCTTTTTTTGCTGCTTTTATATGAAGAACCCCCAGGGTATCCCAAAATGTCCTAGAAAGATCCTCCTTTGGGAATGTTGTAAAAGTCCAAAGATCCAGTATAGTCTATGTTGATATTCCATTCCATGTTCATCATCTCATGGCTGTGAGGTAAAACAGCTAAGATATCTTCATAGAAGAAACAGCGCAAGCATACTCAGTTAAAGCAGGGCTGTAATTTTGAACTGGCGCTCCCCTTCTAGGACTACAAACCTCCAAAACCCAAAAGTGTTCTCTGATTACTGTAAAGCTTTTCATCTGGAATGCAGCTGGGAGTCTTTCACTGGGTCAGTGGCATAAAAACAGTGTGGTTTACTAGCCAGAAACAGAAAGGGGAGATGCAAATTGTCACACTCATCAAGTCATCTCAAGGACTCTTAGGCTTGTTCAGACAGCAGCATGAAGTGACCCTTCATGCTGATGTGACCCTGATTTTTTTTTTTTTGCATATATGTGACCTGTATCTGATCTTTTCCTGACAGACTGAACAACACAGATCCAATTTTTTTCCAATGCGACCCAGGCCACTTGGCTATGTGGTCCTGAATCCGATAAGTGTTTGATCTTTTCAAATGCCACCTGTGTCTGCACGGCCAGGTCGCATTATTCCAACCTGTAAGCCATTAATACTCGACTATGGTCACTATTCTGTGTCTTGCTACGCAGAAGCAGTAAGAAAAACAACAAGCATGGTGGAAGGTACTGTGGAGAGCAGTCTTTATTTTCAACCATCGTGAAAAGATTGTGTTGTTAATGCACTGGCTGAGGTTGGGAAAGATTGCTAGATGCGCTCCGGCACTGCCATATTTGTTTTTACTTCAGTAAACACTCCTGTATTTTTGTTTTATTTGTCGCTAGTTCTCTGCGTACTGCATAGACAACGTAGCCCACACAGGAACCCTGCCTCGTCTGGAAACATAGTTTACCGCTGTATAAGATGACACTTTGAAAAGCAAGAGCAGCATATTTCTCCTCATTAACAGATGGAAATAAGATTAATCCTAGATATCTTTTTTATACAGTTCCCACACTCTCCCAGAGCCATAGCTCTGTTGAACCATCCATAGCCCCCTGCTCTTAGCAGGAGGGATTTTATTATTCTTCATTAAAAAAAAAAGATTGATTTCATTAAAAATAGGGTAATTAGCACTCCTCTAACTATTATTGGTTTGTCTCTGGGAGATAAGGCAGTATCTGAGATAGCCCTAGAATCTGAACTGGGTTTAGACTGCTTTGATCCAGTTGAACTTTCAGAGTTAGCAAAATAATTGTCTTCATCTAAGCCTTCTACTTAATGTTAGATCCAGTTCCAACCAGGTTATTTAAGAAAGTATTCCCTTTGATCTCCTCCTCTGTGTGATTAATCTATCTCTGTTATAGGGATATGTACCTCAGGCTTTTAAGGTTGCTGTAATTAAAAGGTACTTAAGAAACCGTCTCTTGACCCAGATGAGTTGGTGAATTATAGACCTATATCCAATCTTCTTTTCTTACCTAAAATTCTTGAGAGGGAATTACCAAACAAGTGTGTGACCACTTAAGCCATAATGAACTTTTTGAAGAGTTTCATTCTGGCTTTAGAGCTCATCATAGAACTAAAACAGCTCTGGGAGCTCTGGGAGTGGGGCTCGAACTCAGAACCTCAGGATTCCAAGCTCTATGTTCTAACCACTAGGCTGCCACTCACCCCCCAATTCAGGAGGTTTCTATAATTTCCTTCTTTCATCTCCAGAATATTGCAAAAATTAGACATATCCTGTCCAGCATTGATGTTAAGAAACTAGTCCATGCTTGTTACTTTAATGCTGAAATATTGTAATTCTTTACTATCAGGAAGTCCACAAACTATACAAGCCTTCAGCTGATCCAGCATGCTGCAGCCAAAGTTCTTATGAAAATTAAAAAGAGAGAACACATCTTGTCTATCCTAGCTTCTCTTCATCAGCTTCCTGTTAAATCCAGAATAGGGGATTGCTATTTTTATTACTATTTCTTGTTTATTGCAAGCATTTTTATACAGTCTTTAAAATACCATAATTTTTACATAACCTTATTTTGGTTGATCTATTTAAATAATTATAAATAGCACATGTTATGATGAGTTACTCAGTACTTTTTTGTAGTACTTTGAGGTCTTTTTTAATAAAGGTGCAGTATAAATCAAATGCATTATTATTATTATTATTGACTAGACCTTTTACCAATATGATTTACTCTTACTTGAATTTTTTTTTCTTAAATTGCTCCTTTTTACTTTCATTTGAGTAAAACTCTAAAAAGTAATGCTACTTTTACAGTAAAATATTTAGAATGATTGTGAATGAGAAGAATAGGAAGCCTCACACACCAAAAAAGCTGTGCCTTATAAAAAACCTGTAAAAAGTATCAGCTTTGAGAGTACAGAATTGAAGAGAAAACTGTTTTTTTATACTTTGTAAAGGATTTAAAACTATAAAGTTTTGGTCTTTTCTTATAAAATTTCTGTAAATACTATTAGAATATAAAGTATAATTTTATAAATTGCATTTATGTTTTTCTTATCTTTTCTGTTTGATGTTTTCTTTTCTGTTACTCTCTTTTTACAGTTATGTGAAATGTTTGCATATCCATTGTGAGTATGAGTGCCTGTGATACCAAATAACATAAATTCTGACAGAAACACACTCAGGGGCAGAGACAGCAATTCTGTCCTGTTGGCATACGTGGGTCTGAAGCCACACACCTCCCAACAAAATAAAAAAAAAATAACGCAAATATAACTTATTTTGGCAATCCAATCTACTTGATGATTATTATTATTTATTATCATTGTTATTTTTATGTGTAACCTTCTTATGAACAAAGTTTTATTTAGATATTAGTGATAATGGTCACTATTATTGATGATTGCACAGGATTGCTATTATTACTATATAAGTATTATTTTACATAATTATGACCAGGTCCTTGGAAGACGCAGCCACTAAATTCGAACGCAGCCTCTATTTGAGTTAAACCCATTTTATAATTTTAGGAACTTTTTCCGAGCTGTCTTTGAACACACCACACGCATATGCACGCTAACGCAGAAGTGACGCAAACGTGATGCAGAGCAGCGCTGAATTGAACATTGGAATGTTTATGAAACCTGCTGCAAGAAGCAAAAATTTTTGCAATTTTTTTTCCAAACAAACCATGTAAGTTGTCAAATATTGTTTGCAATTAGACTGATTAGTTAAACGATGAGAAGCCAAAATATCAACAAGTGAAGCCAGTTCTTGATAAATTAAAAGGTTGCTATACCGCTGTGAGATTAATTGTGTATCCTTGGTATGAATCCAATGTTTTATTTCTAAGCAGGGTTTTGTGCTCACAATAAGTATTTTCGTCACAATAGAGAGGAGAATCAGGGAAAAGCTAAAAATATCTATGGCATTAATATGATTTTAGAGTTAAATGTAAGTTTTACTGCTTTTCTTAATAATTAGATATTAAAATGTTGCTTTCTAAATTTTTTAATGTTGAAAGTGCAGAGTCTGGTTGGAGGTGGCGCTGAGGAGCGGGTCCAACATGCAAAGTCTGCACAGCAGAATAAAGTATTAAAAGTAGCTAAGAAAAAAAAAAAAACATAACCATGGGTTGATATTAATGTACTCTTTCCAATGTCATTTCTAAATTTTGCTTTCCACATTTTAAAATATCTATTGAAGATGGACCAGAGGCCAGCAGCAGGGAGAATCATGTAGGGGAAAAACTGAATGCATCATTTTTGAGATGATGGTTATGCTCCTGGAAATAGGATGTGGATTATGTCTTTAAGGTTATTGTTGTTCATTCAACCAAAACATTAGAATTGTCTTGAAAATCAAAAAATGTATAAAATGTAAAAAGTAGAAAATACAAATTTTTATATCAACATCATGTAAAAAAACAAAGAAAAATCACAATCCACCCGCTAAAGAGGCTGGTGGCTCAAACAGTTCGGGCCCTGTCTGTCATTAAATTTCCATCTTGATTAACTACGCTAACCTGCTGAACGTAATTTTTCCTCCTTGTCAGTCAGCCTGTCACATAAAACACTGAATGTCTTCTGTTTCACATCAAATTGACGCTGCCTTCACTTTACACTGCATATCTCTGTACTCCTGGCGACTCACCTTGGACTACATCTTCCCACTCCTTTTTGGCTGAACTCTTTCTCCTCTTCTTCCTTGTTGCCTTGAAATGCTTTAAACTTCCATGTTTTTTGATCACTGTTGCACTTTATGAAATGAAAATATACATTTTACTGCTAAGCTGCTGCTCATTCACTGTTTGAAAGCTGTTCAAAACAAAATTTCATTTTGTATACACTGTCTATAGAAAATGACAACAGAGGTTGTCTAAGTCCACCACAAAGCCATTTGTTAACTCCCCTTCCAGAAGAAATATCCAATAATTTCCTTCCTGTCTTCCACATTAGCTTTAGTTGTCAGTTTTGAAACAACTCATTGTTCAGAGCCTATCTCAATTTCTCCCTTGTGCTGTGGCACAATGTTTATCCATTTTCAGCTTCCAAAACTTTTTCCTCTCCTCTCTCTTTGTCCTCTTATACTTCTTCACCAACAGAGTAATTCTGCATTTTTTTTGCTTCACTCTCATCTCCCTTTCTCACATAATTTTTATCTGCAGCACATTCCAGATAACTTCCTCTTTCAAGATATCTCCTACACAATTTATCTTCTCATCCACACCTTGGCAGAACAGCTTGAACCTTGCCCCTGAGCTTCAAGCTGTCACAGTCCTAACATTCAAAGTCCCTATGCTCAGTTCCACACTTTTCCTTTTCCTCCTTTCTGTCTATGAACATCTCGGCTTTCTCTTCATTTTACTTACCATCAGTAACATACTGCACCCTCTTGATCTCCTGCTCCAGTGGAGGTCGTTGTTAATCTGGACCTTAACTTATTCCAGTATGGAGATCACATGCTTGAATTGATTGTTAATTTTTGCAAAGGTTTTATGCCAAATACAGCCCCATGACACAACCCATGTATGGGACTGGCCTGAAACAGACAAAGGGTACTATGTCACCTTTGGGACTGCATTGATCATTCCAGTGTGTGCAGAAAAACTGAGTAAACAAATACATACTGCCATCACACTTTAAATAACTCTTGACTTTCTTCAATGGTTACAAGGAAGCTTCAGACCTATTAATTATCAGTAAAAGTTGTAACTGCATTTGTGTTTCTTAAAAAAATGTAAGTGCATGATTGCCTATTCTACTCTGGCCAATGGGCTGTCACACTTTACCTTTGTTACTAGAGGACCGCATCACCGCTGGTAGTTGACATGGTACACCTTTTATAGGTACTTCAGCTTCAGGGAATTTCATCTTTGCACTCAAAGATTTCTGTACAGATATGTTTATTTGGCTTCATGTGGATGTAGCCTTGATGAAGGAGACCCATGCTGTATTCACTGATTCTGTTCAGGAAAAATAATATGATCAATTTATTGTTTGGGGGTAGAAGTTAATGCAGGATTACAAATTTGTTTTTCACATCCCTTTTTTAAAATTAATTGGATCAAAACTGAAAATTTTGATTCTAACAGAATTCAATTTGATCACTTGTACCCCATTATCTAAAGTGGTGTAACTGGTGTTTTGTATTTGTCAAATGCAAAATCAATTTTACAATGCTGAAACTCATACTGCATTTCTTTCTGTGGATTCAAGTTAAAAATTGGATTTAACATTACCTCTATATTATTAATGTAAGTGCTGGTGTCCTGAAACTGCCTCAATTTTATTACACCTTTATCAAATTACTGATTTTACTCCTCATGCATTTAAGGTATATCTAGTCCTGGTGATTACCTAACAATGTAATTCCTTTGTGTTAAAAGACACATCTAAAATCTTCAGGTTACCATTCTATAAGGACAAGAGATTTAGAGATGTCTGTGCAAAGTAGAGATGCACAGATCCGAGTATTGGATTGGATATCAGCTACAATATTTACTAATTAGCCAGATCAGTTGTCAGATAAATGACACAGATCCAGCATTCTTTATCCAGTCATTTATATTTTTATTAATATCATACACAGCAGTACAGTTACAGAGCTCTGGTGACTTCAATGTTATAGTTATGTCAAGATGACTCTGTGTTAATCTGTTAGCATTTTTTTTTATAATGTTTTTGTGAAGCATGATGCCTTTACTCAAATGACAAGGTATATGGTTAAATCACTTACAGTAGTATCAGATCATCATGGATATTGGCCGATCCGCTCAGCTCATTAATCGGTATCGGATTGGAAAATAATGTAGCATCTCTATTTGAAGGTAGAAATATGTAATCATGAACCCAAAAGAAAAGCCCTATGTGGAGCCTTGAATAATGGCGTTTTTTTTTTTTTACTATTTGATGCATGCGCTACTAATGATTATTGGTTTCTTTTGAAGTTGTAGGGAAGTCATATTTAAATGTAAAATTTTTCTGGCTTAAAAATATATATAAATGTACTCTTTATCAGAACATATTGTCCCAAAAAATCCTGTTTTAAAATCTGTGAGCTTTTTTTCGTTACTTTATGCAGGCCAGTTAGTTATACGTCAGCTTGTACACCTAATTTCGGCCAATTATATATTAATGTTAATCTCTCAGTCAAATTTTCAGTCATAGCATCTTGATTCGTATGTTGCAACTAATATATGCATTGGTTGAAATAAGAAATAAGCATTATTTCATTTCCCATTGAGTGCTGTCCCAGTGTTCAAGGGGATGGACGTCTGTGTCTTCGACAGGTGTAGAGCTAACAGAACTGGCAGCGTTGCCATTCAAGGGCTCAAACATGTACGGCTGTAAGCCTTCTACACCAAACCAAGCTTCTGCCGCCCTGGCGTCCTCTTCCACAACATCTTTTCCCCCCGCTTTCCTCCTCTAAATAAAAAATGTATGACGGAAGAGACTCATCAACGACCTCTGACACAAAACTCTCCTCCTCTTGCATGTTTCCTCTGTCCATAGTGTTCCTTGACAGTGTCGTTTCTAAGTCACCAATTTAGTGCTACTTCTTCCCAATGGAATTTCCCATTGGGAACCTACTAGCACTAAGTTGCTAACTGGTTAGCAATTTAGTGCTACTTGGTCCCAATGGAATTTCCCATTGGGAACCTACTAGCACTAAGTTGCTAACTGGTTAGCGGCCACAACAAAACTTGCTTGCGCCACAACGATCATGCCCCCTTGATGAACGACCCATTACATTCACTTTATTCACTCCTGTAAAGTTGGGCATCACTCGGGAGAATTCAGAAATGCAACGATTGGAAAAGCCGCTTCCCTACGACTTTAAGTAGAATGCCAAACTTACATGTCAAACTAGGCTTGTACTTCTTGATAAAGCTCTTATGTTATCCTAAACTTTCTCTGTAGTTATGCTGCTGTAGGCTTAGGATGTTGGAGGACATAAAAAAACAACACTTTTCCTCGCTATGTCACATCCTAATACACTACTTCTCTAGTGTTTTGCAGTATGCGATAATTTCAGCTCTCTCACAATGTTTTTTCTTTTTGTTCTTCATAGGAGGTTTATCTGGTCTGAGATCCTTTTTTGCTGTGATGCTATCCTGGAGAAGGTCATCGGCCTTGCTAAACCTGCCAACAACTTCATGTTCTACTTCTAAAGGTCGTACACTTCACCCTCTGTTTATGTTATTAACCCTGTCTTTCTTCAAAACAAATTTATTGAATGAACTTTAACTGCAACAACAATTTAAGGTGGGCATAGAATGTACAATATTTTCCATCTTTGTACTCAGCTACAGCTCAAACTGTTTGACGAAACTGCACTGTAAGTCCAAAAGCCACACTTTGTACTCTGTGCCGAGAGATGGCGCTGGTGGAACTCATCCATCAGGAACAAGAAGAATTCCCTTGTTTGCACATGCGTAGGGCGTGATGTTCAGGTAAATCAGCTTGAAGCCGCTAGTCGCTCTGCTTCAACTGCAGGATTTGCACACAAACACTTTAAATAGGTTTGATTTTCTCCCGTTAATATGATTCCTGATCTAAAGATGGTCGTGAGAGGCTAATTTCCCCTAGTTACCCCCTATATAATACTACAAGATGAGACTGAAACTCGGTCCGATCCAACAAATTCTTGCACCACCGTAGAATTGGCCCGAAAAGGACTTGTACATTGTATACCCGGCTTAATGCTCTTTTTCATCCTGTAGACTTGATTTCGAGATTAGTTTTTGCACATGAAGCCACCAAACAACAGCTCTTCCCATTATTTTTTAAATTTTACATAGAAAGTAATTCTTGTGAAGCGCCTCTATGTTCGCTTTGTGTATGTTTTCTGTCTTTTCAAAAGTCTAGTTGAGCATAGCAGAAGGCTTTCAGTGCCTAGAGAAGTGTTTTGATATAAATTGAATTAAATGGAATGTATTGTTTCGACAAACAACCAAACTTAAGGCTATGAACAAAATTCTTTATGTTCTATACTGTATTATTTTTGATTACTTTAGCTTAGAAAAGAGATAAGGTCAGATTAAAGTAAACGAGAAAAAGAGCAGCTCTAGATGTGTAACTGGCAAAACCACTATCACAGTGAGATTAATATACACAATGACTGAATGTAAACTTTCTTGTCTGTGCAATCGTTTCTCTGTCTGTATTTGATGACATACACGCAAACAAATCCTTGCAGCATCGTGGTAAATGGCCCTGATATCTTATTCATCAGGTTTATCCGTCCTCCTCCTGCCGTATTTCTCCGCATGTTCACAATCATTACTGCTGGGATCGGTAGGGTTGGGGTGGGGGGTGGCATTTAAGTTGTTGCCTTTGTTTGTTGAATGTTTATAGCTTCCGTTAGCACAGTCTCAACGACCACTGAGGAACCAGTAGATACAAAATCCAAATCCTCCCATAAAAGAGGAGATGCCCTCTGGGCAGCCATAGCTCATAGTTGGCCTGATTTAGTGGCAGCCAGGAATCCAGGCTTGAATAAAGACAGAGAGAGCGAGGGCAGAGTGGGAGAGATAGAGGAAAAGATAGCTCCCTGCGTGATAAATAGCCCCGGCTCCCTCTATTGCATTAGCCGTCCAGGCCGATAGATTGCGAGCCCAATAGACCCAGACGTATGCGATTGGTTTCTCATATAAAAGTTGCATATTAAATTCCTCCACAGGACTGTGCCCCCCAAGCATGAAGGAGGGATGGGAGAGATGGGAGTTAAAAAAGCAGAAAGTGGAGAAAGAAATGGAAGAGCAAGAAAAAGGCTTTTTATGAGAGATGAAGCGAAGGCAGACTTGGGGAAGCCTGATAAGAAGGGGGAAAACTAAAGGCTGCGGGAAAGTAGTTTGATGGTAGAAAAGACAAATGGTGATGTCATGTATTTAATAAGTCCGTGGATATTGGGCGATGAGTGCGACCGTACGTCCATTTAATCAGTATTGCCTCCCAATGAAGATTTCTCTCTTGTTTTGCACACGCCCTCCCTTCCCTCTGTTCTCAGCCTTCCCCTACACGCTAACGACCCCTCTAATTGTTTCAAAGCTCATTAAGATGCTGCTGTTTTAATAGTAATTAATCCGTCATTTGCCTACATGCAAACGTAGGCCACTGAGGTTTGTTCATTGCTGTTTCAATACACTGATAATGCAGTGGATGATTCAAAGCAGATAATATCCTGCTAATTTAGCTCATCACTGTTAATTGGTTGTTAAGTGCCTTTAATTACCAGGCAGGCTTTGGGATTTAGGTTTGCTGAAAGAGAGCATTCGCTATGATTGTCCCCGTCCATCTAATGAATCTTGAGTGAACTTTGGAAAGTGAAACAAATGACCAAACTGGAGACACGCTCTGACCCTGTTTCTCTTTTATATAGGCTGTTTTCTCTCCTCCTTACTTCTCCTTTGTCCTTCCGTCCCTTCCTCCATCTGCTTCTCTCTCTCTCTCCATCTCTTTCTCCAGATATTATTAACTCATTAAGTTTTTTTCATTATTTTTAATAAAAGATGAGTTATGGCTTTAGCCTCACTGTGGCAGCACACCACACCCCTCCTCTTTCCTTTTCTCTTCAACCGTTTACTCCCTCCCTCATTCTCCTCCTCATCACCCCCCGACATTTTTGCCTTGTCTCTCGGCGATGTTGTACGCCGTCGCTCTGATGCGTTTGACCCCTGAACCCCTACTTCCGACCTCAGAGCTGCCTCTCAAAACCTTCCGTCCAGCTCCTTCATTTTCGCCACTGCTACACCCATCTATCAATCATCTCTCTTTCTCATAGTGCCAGGCAGTCTTTAGATGGCATTCATAAGATTTATGATTCATGATCCGCTCTGTTTGTGTGTGTGTGTGCTTGAAGAGAGAGATAGTGGAAAGAAAAGAGGATAAAGCCAAAGACAGACTATAGAGATAGGAAAAAGTGTCTTGCAGATGACACAGAATAATGACAATATCTATGATTGATAGCCTATCTGGAGAGAGTTGTGTGTGTGAGTGCATTTTGTGCCTTCATATGCATGCGTACGCTGCTCTGTTTGTTCCACGTTCATCGGATATTTAAAAATCAGTGATTGAATGGTTTTCATGGGGTTTGAGATTTTAATGATCACAGGAAAAGGGTGTCAAGTGACCAGGATTATCAAGGGACATGGTGTTATTTTTCTTGCAAAAGAAGTAGAAGAAAGCTGAATCAATTTGTGGCAAATAAGAGCGGTTAACCGACGTCCACTTGTCTTGTCCTCTACACTACAGGCAAAATTAGATTAAAAAATCTTTTTAAAGGCTCTTATTACATTTGGGTTTGGGTTTTTTGCTGCTAATAAATACTCAGACTCCTCGCATCGATGGGAAGAGTTGTGTACAGTAATCATTCTTCCTTACTCCTCTAAGCATTATTTTGGTGAGAGTATTTAAGGAGAAAATCTGCAGTTACTGTGCAAAAAGAAGAGATTTCTGTAACCTCAGCATCAAAAACAAGTAAAAGGGGTTTTGGTTTTTTAAGCTAAGACATTTAGATTTCTGTTTTTGCAAATGCAAAGCTCCAAAATGCGAGACCGTTGTTAAAGATCTTTAAAGGAATGCTGACATTATTTGTTCACTGTTTTGGTTACAGCCCCAAGTATAAATTCATTTTTGTTCGAACAGTTTTAGAAACTGCAGTATATTTTATTAGGCCTTGACCACTTTAACTTTGCTTAAACATATTTTTTTCTTTCTTCTTGGAAAGAAAATCCAAGACTGTTATTGACCTGAGAACACCTTGTGTCTGTATTTGCGAACATATTTGGACTTATTGATACATACTATCCATTGATGCAATGCTGAAATCCAAACTGAATATTAAAAATATGAAAATATATTTCTGCAAATTTAGAAAGAACATTGTAGCAGCTAATCACTCTAAAGTAGAAGATGTTGGAAATAACGAGCAATATGCCCAAGTCTGGGTATCCAACCATGTTTATTCTAAAAGCAGACTACAAGATGCTACAAGAAGACTTCAAAACGCTAAAATCCAATCATGACAACAAGAGCCGACTCCCCCTATGGCTTATTTGACGGATCATATTTAAAAGAAGATCATCCAAGTTAAACTTTCTCGAGATGTGAGCAAGAAAGAAACATTTGTGAGAAACAGAAAATTAAAACAACTTTCAGCATGTAAGCAGGGAACTCTTAAGGTGAAAACAGAAATCTACTTAGGTACTTAGTATAGTCTAAGATTTAATTAGTGTTTCCTGGCTGTAGTGTCAGCCTGTAAAACAACACTTATTTTTTAAAGAAGTTTGTCTATAGGCTGGTAAATTAATATACGTAAATGGGTTGTACATGTGAACCAAAGATATCCTTTATATCTTGGATTTATTCCTGTTTATAAACAACTACATAAAGGAAATTCCTAACTTGGACAGCTTGTGATTAGGTTCTGTAAACAGTTTTAAAGACACTTATGACTCAGGTTTGATAGTTGGGGGAAACTAAACATCCTCTGAATACTTTTTCTTAAAGGTACTTGAAGATATTAATCTTAGCTACTGTAGTATGCCTCTGAATTTAATATATAAAATTAAATGTAACTAGCTTAAAAAAAATGTCATTTATCTAATAGTTTTTGAATAATGTGTGATCCTGGTTTAAGAGCTGCAATGGGCCTCGTTTTCAGTATCCTGTAATTATGTTCCGCTAGCACCTTGTCAGCTTCGAAAAACAGTTTTTTGTTAGTTAACATACTTTAATAAAGGCAGTTTATAATATTAGGTTTTCAACGTTATGTTTTAAAGATAAATAATGCAGTTTTTTATTTGAAAAAATAAAATCTTATGCATTTGTGTAGTCATTTAAACTCTGAATTATGCATTAATCTACAGTTACAAATTACTGCCCCTGTTGTAAAATAATGAAGCCAATTTTTTTGCTATATTTCCAGATAATTCATCAAATGCAATAAGAGATAAATCTAAATACAAAACAATGAATTGCTACCGATCTTCTGGTATGGATAGACTGCTATACTTACCATATAGAAATACAATCTGTTTAATTAGTTTTCTTGTATAAAGTGCCCCTTTAAACTAGTGGTAAAATAGCACCCCTTGTCTAACAATATGCAAGTGGAGTCTGCTATGTCAGCTGGTGGGAGACCCCATCAGAACTGATTCTGTAGTTAGAATTGGACACACCTGAAAGACAGATGTCCTAAACTTGGCTCAGATCAAAACTGTGTGCTCCATATATTTTTGATTATTAATATTGGTAATTTGAAATGTGATTATATAAAACTACCATACTGTATGGGTGAACTGGAAATATAGTGTATGTTATGGTAGGATTCCAAATAACTAATAAAAGAAATAATTGATTGTCTATGTGACATTTTGAAGTAACATTTTCAAACTGTTTTTATTTCATTCATGTTCTCAAACACACATGCACATATGTTCAGCAAACATGTATTGCCGCCAAAAACAGTATTGTAGAATGTATTTATTGGCATGAACACACTTTTTTATTACTTTTTTAATGTAAACACCACATACAGTGTATTAAAAGTCACTGGTAGTGTTTATATATCAGTGTGATACATACATTTGTCAAACGCATGCAACAGCATTAACAAGAATGAGGCAGGGACGGATAGTATATATTTTTTTCAAAACAAACATAATATTACATTGTGTGCTGCAGATTCAACTCATAGGCCCATTCACTCAAGAAATCTGTTCATGACTTTCCCTCTCTTATTTGATTACTGTAAGAGAACATGCATGCAATGTTCTTTTGAAGCTGGAGATGTCGTACTTCATATTTCCACTGGAGTGCAGTCTGGCGTCAGGATAAAAAATTTCCCACAAATTAACGATCCATCGATGTTGTGATCTGCAAACTAATTGGCTGGTGTCATGTATTCTTGCAAAGCTTCAGTACTTTTCATATGACATCCTGCTGTGAGGGCACATTGATTCTTACTGATGAGGTCTGGGGTTGTTGAGGTCTTGGGTTCTCTTTTCTTTGCTCAGTATTAGCTATGTTCAATACAAGGGGGAAAAAGCAAAACGCTGATTAAAGGTTTATCTTTAATTTATCACAAAAAAAAAAAAAAAAATCCATTTCACCAAAATAACTTAATATTTGTGGAGGATTACATTTACAGTCAAAAAATGACTGTCCTCAAAAAACAGGATGCATTTGCTTAATATATAATACTACATTCAAATATAAAATTAGACTCACTATAATGTCTCTTGTTTGAGATTGGTTGCATCATATTGAGTTGTAAAGATCAACAGCAAACACTCCAAAAGACCTGAGTCTCCTCAGCAGGAAGAGTCTGCTCTGACCTTTCTTGTACAGAGCCTCAATATTGTGAGTCCAGTCCCTGTTTGTTGTTCAGGTGAATACCAAGGTACTTATAAGAGTCTACTATCTCAATGTCTGTTCCCTGGATGCTGCCACGACTATGTTTCAGTCTGCACCACCATGATTCCATGGCTAATGTTGAATATTAGGTTTTCCAGAACATACTGTATAACCATTTCAATGTATGCCAGTACATTTCAACTGGCTCTCATATTACTAGAGCACCTTCTTTTATTTGCTCACTTGGTCTCCAACGGGATTGTGACTTATTCATGTTGGACATCTTTTCTTCTTTCAAAAAAAGCCAGGTTTGTAGAAACGATAAATAGCTGTGCTACTTCAGTACTGTAATGTCTCACTGAGCTGTTAACCTATAGGCATCCAAAAACTTAATCTGTGTGGATCCAGCATTCTAATCAACCTAATCACAGACTGTGCCTTTCTCAGACAGTGTCTGGAAAAGTTGCCCACTTTCTCCATTCTAACAGCTTTAGGTCATCTATAAGTGTAATTTACATTGGTAAGGATTAATAATCTTATCCATATTCTAACAGGTGTATTTCTTGGTCTTTATGATATTCTTTGTACACTAAAGTCCTCTGACATATTGGTCACTGATGTTGGGCCTGAAGACCCTCTGTCCTTCTACATTACGACATAGCTTTCTCCATATGTTACATCTGTTAATAACCTATTCATATAAATCAGATATCTGTGATACTGTGTGGGCCATGGCTGAACAATCAATCAATATCGTTACCATTGATACAAGCTTATCACCCTTAGAGATAGGGTGAGGAACCATTAGGAGACAAGATGAAGAATAGCTGCTGGACCTATTAAGGGTTTTTGGGCATCTGCTCAGGATGACACACTAAGAGAAAACCCTGGGGCACACCCAGATTTTTCTGAAGAGACATTTTATCCCTTCTGGCCTGGTGTCTTGGTTTACCTACTAAGCCTGTAAAACCAGTGATTCCTCTCAGATAGGCAAGAGAAAATGAATGGGACTTCCAAATCTAAAACTAATTCCTTTTCACTTGACAATATATATATTTGTTCCGCATTATTCTGTCACAAACAACTCCAATAAAATGTTTAGTGTTGTAAGAAACAAAACTGCGTAAATGTCCAATGGTGATGATATCAATGAAGTATTGACTATTTGTATATGGACATGTTTGTTAGATAAAAGTTTTATCAACTTATAAAACCTACTTTAGTAAATCATGGAAACAAATGATATATGAAAAAAAAAATCATTACAAGATGTTAAAAGCAAATTTGTGTCACTGAAAAAAACAATTGTTTACTATGCACACATATACAGATAATGCTTACAAAAATCTGTGTGAAATCCTGTGATTGCTTTTTTGTGCATAAGAATATGTCGACCCCCTTATGTTCTCCCTATCTGGTAAATATCTTAGTTACGTAGGGAACAAATACAGCTTTATTATTTTTCTCCCTCCAAACTTTTAACTACATTTTTAAAGGGGAAATAAAAACAAGTAATGAAACAGGATGACAACGGCTAAAAGCAAATCTCTTGGTCTAATAAGCATACTGCCATATGGCATATTGCACCATGGATGACACAGCAAGGATCTGTGTCACAGTTCATTTGTTTTGGGCAAGATATGGCCTGTGGGGGCTATAGTGATGTCAGTATGTGCAGTATATCTACTTACATGTGGCATTATGGTTGGTTATGCAGTGGCAAAGACTATGCTGGGGGTTGTAACATCTCCGTCCATTTGTGTTGCCTGTTTCCTGCAGACTGATTAATACTGGATCAGGGGTGTACAGTGAGCTGAAGCTCAGCACAGACTTGAATCACTGAATACAAAGAGAGAACACACACATTTAGAAAAGTAAATGAGCTTTTATCTGTTAATATATGTTTTAACAGAACAACGGGTAAAACAGAGTTGCTGTTGGGCCTTAATTAGTTCAAAAAAGGGATCCATCATCAACAGTTTTCAAACCTTAATAAAAAGCACTTGCTTAACTTAAATATAAAACATTTCAAAATCTTAAAACAAATTACCCCTGGTGGCCACTGACATATGTGGTAGCTGTGTCATTTGTAGAGTGAGTGGCTGGAGCAGTTCCATCAGTGTTGAGGTCTTGAAGATTGAGGTTTTGAGTTGTTATTGCTACAGCACTGATGGTATTGGTCTGATTACATAGTAGTGTCACCTCTGTTAGCTGCTTTCTTGCTAAGAATTGGAAAAGAGAAATCAAATTAACTGTTAAAGAAAAGCAAGCTGAAAGAAACAGAATAATCAGGCTGGAAATTGTTATGACATAATTAAAGCTCCAAAGCAGTTGCTTCACCTGCCGTAAAAGTGGGAGATGATTGCTGACTTTTCCAGCCACTGTAAGTAGAGAAACGACATCTCAGTAGTTGGGCGTAAGCTGACCTGAAGTCCCTGTTGAGGGCTCCATAGATTACAGGATTCAGGGCCGAGTTTGCGTATCCCAACCACAAAACAATAGAGAATTCTGGTACTATGGCAGGGTCTGTATGCTCCTTTAGACCCAGCACTGTGAATAATATGAAATAAGGCAACCAACAAACAACAAAAGCCCCAATCACTGCCGCCAATGTCAGTGTTGCTTTGTGGTCTTTTAGCGCCACAGCTGTAACTCCAGAAACCAGAGTCGTCTTTGTGGAAGGGCTGTTCTTGCAATTGTAAGTGGTGATGCGAATAGGTCGGGTCCTGATAATACGCTTGGCCTGTGCACGAGCTATCTGAAGTATCTTAAGGTATGTCCAGCACATAGCCAACAGAGGCAGATAAAAGGTAAGAAGAGAGTCTGTCAGTACATAAGGCCTGTTTAACTCAAAACGACATTTACCCTTAGAAGCCCAGGGCCCGTGATTCTGCACTGTTCCATTTACAGTGTTCCATCCCATTTGAATTGGCAAGAAAGACACAGCCACTGACACCGTCCAGACACTAACTAAGGCTACAGCAACTCTCCATGGTAACACTAGAGAAGCATATCTCAGAGGCATAGTCACTGCCATGTAGCGGTCCACACTTATGGCGAGCAGCGTTAGAATAGAGGCCGTGCACAGCATGACATCCATGGAGATATAGAAGTTGCAGAAGACTGGGCCAAGCGGCCACTCGCTGCTGAGCTGGAGGAGAGCAGAGAATGGGAGGACCAAGAGACCGAGCAGGAGGTCTGTCACCGCCAGTGACACAATGAAGCAGTTAGTGAGGCAGCGGAGGCGTCGTGAGGCGCAGACAGCTAGACACACCAGCACATTACCACCCACAGTCAGAAGGATGAGGAGGGACAGGATGACACCAAGCATCACTTTTGACAACATTATTTCTGGTGCTTTACTGAAGACAACCCAAAGTCACTGCTGTTGAAGATGCTTGTGAACCATATCTGTATGCTATTTACACTAAATTATGTTGATATTTAAGAGGCAGGCACATTTTATAGGTCTCGAGCTGACAGTATGATTTTAAGAAGTTCTTGATTTTTAGTTGGCTTCATTCAGAAAACAAGTTTTCCAAACATGGAGTCTTTTCAGCTTCAGCTTTCAATGGTGGCTACAAGTTTATTTTTCTGTTTGAGTCAAGTTTTGAGTCTTCTGTGTGAAAACCACAATTTGTGAAAAATATTTTCATCCCAGAAAAAAAGCTAGGTAGTCAGCTTTCCCTTCTGGATAAACACTGTGACCCAGGCGCAAGCTTTTCCACTCTGTTGGCTGGTTTTCTGTATTCCCTTCAACGCCATTATCTGTAGATGTAGTGACACCTAGTGGGAAAAGATAATAAGTACAGTTAGCAAGAGAGAAAAGTTTTATTGCACTCTTGTTCCATTACCAAATGCAAAAACACCTTACCTGTATAAAAGAATAATCTCCTGGATTATATATATAAAAAAACAGACAAATCAGATTTAATATTAGTCAGTTGAAACTTTAGCATTCTTTGCTAAAATTACTTTAAAAATTGGTAATGTATTTATAAAGGGAAACTACTTTAACACTTTAGGACCCTTTTATCATATGTATAAAAAAAACATTAGACCATGTTGTGACCATCATTTTTTACAAGATACCACCAAAGGGTGAGTTTGATCAGATTAGATATGGAGGCCTTTCTAAACGGGAAAATAAAAAAATAGAGAATGGAAAACAATCAGATTCACAACCAATTTAAAGAAAAAGAAAACCCACAAAATTAGGAGAAGCTGTAGAGTATAATATGACAGAAATAGTATCTAGAATAATCAGCATTGTCTGAAAAAGAAAAAAAAAACAGTGGAGGCAGTGTAATAATCCCTGAGTGCTATGCATCCAAGCATTCAGAAACAGTGGGTAAACAAAGCGGTTATTAGGAATGGGACAAGATGGGAGCATTTGAGAAGTGGAAGGGTGGGGTGTATGTGCACTTTCTGTCAGCTATGAATACACTTAGTCTAATACCTTAGATTGCATTTGCCTCGTTGATGACAAAACAAAAGACGCTCACACATTTATGAAGCTTTTTGTTGATTGTAAACAGTCTGCTATCAAAACCTTAAAAGAATTGCGACAGCTAAAACGTCTGCATTTACACAAGCAGGTTTAATGCATTGTCATTGTCACTAAATGCATAGATTGCTTTACTTAGTGTTTTTTTTTTGTTATCCATTTGGTTAAAGTCCAAATAACAATAGAAAAAGAAAAGTGCTCTACTGATAAAAAGGACTTTCTTTTTCTCCATGTTTGTGCAGTGAAACACAGCACTGCAAACAATTCATCAAAATATGATTGCCCCTGCAAAATCTCAGTTTAATTGGAAACATCCATGCATTTATCATCCAATAGCTTCCAAGTACACCGTATTGATCTATGCTTGACCAATATCTTGAGATGCTTTCATTATCACACTTTGCAGGTGTAAGCAAATCATATCCTAGTGGTAAACAATGCTTGCAGATAACCCTTTGAAAACCAAGTAGCTGCTGTAGGAGCAGCTCTGCGTTTCAGCTAAAACATACCCCTGAATTTGGAAATGTCATCTAAAGCATTATGCATGGAATGTCTGTTTCTTTAGACACATTTTAAAGTCGGTACTGATATTTGTTTATTTATTGCATGAAGTGGTGAATAGCAGTTGGGATTTTTCATTAATAATTCTGTCTGATTTTTGAGCAGTTCTTTTTTTGTTTTACAACCTTTGGATAATTCACAATGTTTTATGTGGATTTAATTGTCTTCTACATTAACAGGTTCATCCATCCCCATCATTTGTCACCATTTTATAACTGGGACTTCAAGATTTAGAGACGCTGAATATCTTTAGACTAATTTCAAGAGTTCTCTCTGTACAAAAAAGGGACTTTTCAACTTTTCAAGTAAAAAAATAATAGTGAAAAATCTTTTTTTAAGCAGTTTGGTGTCTTACTTTGACTATAGGAAAATAGTGAGGCATAGTTTTCAGGAAGGGAAGACAGTGATACTAGTATGCAATACCTCTTAAATGCATAGTTTAGTTTGCTTAGTTTTAGTCTTACTTTTGTTGCATTGTAAATAATAATAATAAAAAAAACATTGGCTAAGTCATATGCAGGCTCACAGTTTAGAAACCAAAAGCCATTGAAAATTAAAAACACTACTTTTCTAAATTACTGTACTCTTTGCTTATTGCCTTCTGTAAAGAGTGCAAAAAAGGCTTGATCGACTTTACACCTATATTTTCATGACTTCAGGCTCAGTATAAAGCTTTTTTTCATCTGTTTCCTTAAATCTAATGCAAGTCTTTGTGTGTTGATAGAAAAACTTTAAATATTCTGTATCATTAATAAAATTCTCCATCCATGTTGTTCCACTTATTCTGTTATGCCGGTCAATCTAGAGCTGAGAGGCAGGGTACAACAGTCTGTTGCAGGGCAACACGAGACATACAAAGAAGTACAACCTGCACACACACACACCTAAGGACAATTTTAGAGAAGCCAATTAACCAATTTATGGACTGTGGGAGGAAGCCAGACTACCCAGAAAGAACCCACACATGCACAGGGAGAAAATGTAAACGCCATGCAGAAAGAGCCCAGGCAGGCAATCTTACTGCGAGGCAACATTGCTACAAACTGTGCCATCATGTGTTTTGTCAGTGAAGTAAAATTATAAACATCCTCTATAGGCTGGATGAGAAAAGTCTCCTCTAACATCCAAATACTTTCTATTCTTAGCATCTGTGCTCCTAATGGTGCACACTCCTGTTGGCACCATTCAGAGAAGAGACTCTCTGCCAAGACATCAATCACCTGCTCTTTTCCTCCTTATTTGTTCTTTTCTCTTTTTTGTTATGAGCTGATTGATGGGGTTATATTTTCCTTTAATGTTGGTTAGACATGTCACACATTAACACAAAGATCATTTGAAGAATGCCAAAAGGTGAAAAGTAAGCATTTACCTTCTATTATTATTGTGCAAATATCTGTACAAACATACAAGATTTATTATCCGTGCAGTGACTCAGTACACTTAGCAGAATTAATTCTTTCTAACGTCGAAGGGCTCATAAGCTTAGTGGTGTGTGGGTATCTATTATATGCTAAATATATATGATGTTATAGAGCTATTATTATGAGGAACATTACCTACAGTTAGTGGCCATTTTTTTAAATGTTCCTGGTTGGACCTCTTTTTACCCTTTAGAGAGACTTTATATTGTTTTTTTCAAAACAAGGTATTGTAAGCTGTTCTTAAATAGTCTAGTCTATGTTGTAATAATAGCATCATATGGAAGCATGATGCTATCATAGATTCAAATCCACTGATCACGGATTCCAGATCTTTAAAAATCCTGACATGCTAATTCTGATTTTTGACTAATTTATCAATTTTCTAAAATTAGACACTGACAGTTGTTATAAGATCAAAAGAAACCTTCATTAATTCAATCTGCTCTTAATGAAAGGCATTAATTAGTATGTATGAAATGATAAAAACTTTTGAAATAACTGCTTTCAAATATAAACCAAAGTTTAAATAATTTATTTTTTCAAACCTTTGCAGATCAAGATAAGATCTGTGGAAAAGATTGGTTTCTAATCTAAGTATCGGCCAATCACCAAAATCCAAAAATGAAGGAAATTGAGGCCAATAAATCAGCTGGCCGATCAACCAGTGCACCTCTAGCGATGTGGACAAAAAATAAAATTATGGCAATCATTTTTTCTTTTTCAAATAGTCTTATAATCTTGTTAAATGTAATAAAAATCCCTCTGTGGGGCAGAACATTTGGAACAAACTTTTAAAGCTTCATTTAAGTTAGATGCTATTTATGTCTAACATTGGCAATAACTAGTTCTCTTGGTTATTTATTATTGAAATCTCTGAACTTGTGCATATCTTATCTGGAATGCTGTGTGTCTCCTCGTTAAGTACAACTAATCGTGGAGTGCTGCTGAACTTCTGTGCAAGTCACAGATTTTGAATGAACACCGTGTTCAAGCATAATTACACCCTAGGTCAGAGGTCGATTATCAAGTTTTCAGTCTGACTTTCAGCTGCATATCTTGGACACATTCGGGTGAAGAGAGGAAAGGAGCTGTCCACCGATCACCACCTGGTAGTGAGCTGGATATGCTGGAAGAGGAGGAGGGTGGACAAACTTGGCAGGCCCAAGAAAGTATTTAGGGTCTGCTAAGAATTTCTGATTGAGTCCTCAGTCAGGAACGTGTTCAGCTCCCACTTCTGGGAGATCTTTTGCCAGATCCCATTGGAGGCTGGAGACATGGAATTTGAGTGAACCATGTTCTCCACCTCCATTTTTGATGCAGCTGCCCATGCGTCCATATGGTCTGTGGTGCCTGTCGTTGCAGCAACCCCTGAATCCAGTGGTGGACAGGGGTAGTGAGGGATGCTATTAAGCTGAAGCAGTCTTATCAATATGGTTGGCTTTTTGGAACTCATGAAGCAGTAAGCAGGTACAGTATCGGCTGGCCTCAGTGTTTCTGGGCAACCTTCTGCCATCTCTAGAGGGGGAAGCAGTGCTTTGCCAATAATAGTTTTAGTAGAAGTGGGGAGCTGCTGAGCTTAAAAGAGGGCATCGTTAGACGGTGGAAAGGGTACTCAGAGGATCTCCTCAATCCGGTTTACAGGCCTTCCGTGGTGGAAGAAGAGATGGGTTGATCAGGGCTGGATTCACTCATCACCCAGGCTGAAGTCATCAAGGTGGTCAAAAAAACTCCAAAGCGTCAAGGCTCTGGGAGTGAGTGAGATCTGCCCTGAGTACTTTAGAGTTCTGGATGCCATTGCACTATCATGGCTCAATCACCTTCAACATCACATGGAGGTCGGGGACAGTACCCCTGGAGTTGAAGACCAGGGTGGTGGTTCCTCTGCAAAATTCTTGTTGTGGCCATAGCAAAGTAGATCAGCTCTACCTTCTCTGCAGAGCTCTCCAGGTTGCCTGAGAGTTTGCCAAACTTGACCACATGTGTTTTGTGAACCTGAAAAAGGCATTTGAACTATGTCCCTCGTGGTGCCCTGTGGGGGGGCGTTTCAGTACCGAGTCGGGGGCCCTTTACTAGAGGCTATCCTGTCTCTGTACAAGTGAAGTGTCTGGGGAGAGGGAATTCTGGAAGTCTCTGCTGAGACTGCTGCCCCTGCAACCTGGTCCCAGATGAAGTGGAATACAGCGAGTATGAGTAGGTCTGGTACTACAAGTTTTCTTTACACATTTTGTATCATTTTTATTAATATATTTACAATATATAAATTTTATAATATTATATTTCTAGAACTATGTTTATATGTACTTATAACCTACGGTAATATAACAAGATAACGTTTTCAAAAAGAAAATGGTTCAGCTACAGCTGACTTAGAAAAACGAATGTTTTACCTCAGTTCGCCAGGCTTATAAAAACAACTGATAAGCCAATATGTTTCGTTAGTATGTTTTATTTAATCTTACAGAGACACCATATCACTTTAGCTGGTATCTCCATTTCAATGTTCTTTTTTTAAATTGATTTTAGTTAAGTATAATAACCCTGGTTCCTGAGGCAGTGGTAAACTAAGCCCACCTGTCAGAGCCAGTCTTGCCTTTCCTCAGGTGCCTGTGGCTCAATAGCCACTGACAGTTGAGTCTGGCCCCATCTGTGACCAAAGGGGTTGATCATCAACTTTGCTCATGTTAATATCATCAGAGTTAGATTATGTGCTCCTAACCCTCACATCGCTTATAGCTGGCAACTTAAAAATGTTTTCAGTAACCTCGTCCTCCAGGCTGTGGGTTCTATAGTAATCTGTGGTTTTGCATGTAGTGACTGTTGTTCTTAAATAGGTTTGCTGCATTCAAGACCTCAATCCAAAATCCTTAAAACTAACTTTTGTTCTTAAATATATTAAAGTGCTTGTGATGTCCTTTTCTCATTAAAAATATATAGACTTAAACAACTTTACTGTCATTTTGTATAGACATTGTATACAAAAAATAATATATATATATATATATACGTATATACATGTGTAAAAATAAAACAGACAAAAATACAGCAATAAATCTCATGTCACTAAAATACGCTATTGTTGAGAAATATGGTTAAAATCTCTCCAAAACAGCACTTTCACACTATCAGTCTTTTATACATGGAAAGGGACTCAAGTACAGTAACTCACTGCTTGTACAGTGGCTGACGACACAGACAGGGATGAAGAATAGGAATTTTTTACAGATACATTTCAGTCAAAAGATAAGAGAAGAAGAGTCAGAAGAAGAATGTCAGCTGCGATCAGATAGAAGAGGATAAGTATAGGGCACAACTCTGTATTTGTTGTAGCCGCTAGCAGAGGCAAAGCACCACACTGTGGTAAAAATACACACAAATAGGTGAAAGGAGACAGCCTGGTGATGTAGGAGCAGACACAACCTGATTTGTAAGTAAGTAAAGGTTTATATATATATATAAATAGCACCTGTCACAGACATTGGGGGTCACAAAGTGCTTTACACACATGCAGAATTACAAGATAACGGCCAGTACAAAACAACAAAAAATAGTCATAGTAAAACAATTTGTTATTCATGTCAACCTTAGAAGCTGAAGAGATTTTTAATTAAATATGCCATATACAGAGCTGTGTTTTAAATAATTTGATTCAATAATAAAAAATAAATCATTAAGACTATTAAATTATGATTTTATCTTTTAACTTCTATCTTCATCCTCAAGCATATATGCTATGTTCATACCAAATAATAGGATTAAAGTGTAAGATAGTTCATATCTCTACATTACCAACTATGAACATACCTCATATTTTTATTTTTGGAGTTTTCATTAATGAAAACAAACACTGATATCTAAGGTTACTTTTTAAAAATGCTGTGTTCTTACCTGCTGAGCCCTGAGCTGTCTGGTGAAAGCCCTTTCTCTGAAGAGCTTTTCATATTAAATGCTCTAAAATGCATGGAAATAGAATATCCCTATAAGGGACTATTTTTTGTGAAATATTGGGAACCCTGGCATTGTTTCTTCAGCAAATTCAGATGTTTGTTTAAGACAGTTTTGACAAAACATTCACGTAACTGGCTCTGCTTCGAACCAGCCCACCTGTACCCTGTCAGTTTTACATCTCTGCTAATGCAGCATTTATCTTCTTTACTCCAGAAAAGCAGTGACAACTGATTTCTGGTGTCACTTTATTCCTAGCAGCAACCAACTAAGCAGCAACGTGCATTTTTTACCATATTAACCTTATTTTTGCTCAACCGATTATTTTCTTACTCTTTTTTTGTTTAACTTAAATTAAGGTAAATATTACTACATTAGAAAAATTGTTTACTAAAATAATTTTGTATATGCATGTAGTGCCTATTCTTTTTAACGTCAGCTGTGACTCTTTTAGGCACACGCAATTAGAAGCTTAAAAAGTCATGCTCAAAGCACAATGAGATCACCAAAAAAGTAAAATGAAGGCATAAACCCAGAGAGGCTTAATCATATTATTAGCTTTGTTACCATGTTTTCATGATGGATGACACAAAAAGACAAAACTAAGTAAACAGATCTACAAGTTTGGCTGTTAAACAACTATTGCCACAACAAAAATAAACTATGGAACATAGAAAACATTTAATAAATAATAGTAAAAAATACATTGCATGACAAAGATGTACTAGTATGGAGGGATAGTCAGCCAAGCTGGATAAGTGAATACGTGTCGTTGAACATTATTATTTTTCTTTAATTTTTATTACTCCTAAGCTCCAAAAAACAATTGATTGTGGTAGAAAGCAACTAATTCGTTGTTTTGCAGACAAACTGGGTGGTACAAAAAAAGCTTACCTGAGAAGTATCAAGAATACCTATTTCCAGGAAAAGAGGTTACGATCAGACTAAGAAAGTTAAATGAACAAAAATCCATAAAGAGCATTTTTGAAGAAGATGGCTTTGTGGATTTGGTTCTTGCCCAGACAATATTGAAATAATTAACATGAGGGTAGATCATGTTAATACGCTTGAGGATGAACTTTTTATGCAGACAATAGCAAATTTTAATCCAAAACCCAATATTTCTACTTTGAGTTTTCAAGTGCAATATATGGTTAATTAATATTCTTAAAAATAAATTATGTTTTTACCATTTTAGGATAATTTATGGGACTTAAACCACTTGGAAAGTTTATTCAACTCACAATTGATCGAAACCAGATATTGCTTTGTAACTGATAATAAAAAAAAAAATGCTTTTGTCATCTAAAAAAAAAAAACGTTGAAAAAGTCTTTGAGACCTAATATAAATCATTTATATAAATTAAGAATAAAAGTGGTCCACAGAAACAATAAAACAATAAAACCATAGGAGTGGGATATTTTAAACACCAATTGATTTCAAATTTAAAATGAGTATCTTGTGATTACTGTATATGGTTTTGAACACTTTGGATAAGTCAAGGAATACAGCAATTAAATATTTATTCCTACCTCGGAAGCAATGTTTCTCGGTTCCTCTTTTAGATAAGCAATTGCCATATAGAAGTTGAATGGTCCGATACAACCTTTTTAAGAAAACTGCTCGGTCTTCTAATCAAGGTTTTCTAAGATTTGGGTATGACGGGTAGTATGGATAATGGATGATAGTTGTTAACCATTGTAACTCTCCGGCCAGCCCGTTTGGCACTAACAATCATGACATGTTTTATGTAATTTACATAAATTTTTCCCCCTATTTTGTACACATGATGTTGCTGCCAGATGATTGGTTAGTCATGTGGTTGTTTCAAGGAGTAGCACTTGTTGTTAACAAGGAAATGGATATTAAGGATAGCTTTAAAAGTAGATGGTGGTAGTCTCAGGTGCAGGTAACATGTCAAACCTCTTATATGGGAGGAGTTAAGACTTCACATGATTCACATATCTCAGCAGATTTCATCATGAACGTATTTCTCTCACTATGTGCCAAGTCGCTATATTATTTCTCAAACATCACAAGCAGAGAGCTTGAGATCTGCTTTTCTCAAACTGAACAGCAGGTCCCAATTTAGCTAATTAAAAAGCAGGATACCCACTCAGTGCACAAGACAATATAAAATAAATTTTACCAATGTACATGATGGCTATTTTAATGTTGATGAAGTTATCCAATATGTTATAGTTTCTTACTATCTAACGGTATACATTATTTGCACACGTGTTAGCATTCAGTATTTATTTGCCCTGTTCATAATCCAGTTTATATTTGTTTTGCTACACCTTGATAATATTCTGTCTTCACCTGGCACTTATCACAAGTGTCTATAGAGTTAGAGATAGTGAGAGAAGGTTGCAGATGTTTTTCCTTTATTATATTCAGTGGCATGCCCCTATCAGACTCCTTCATTAAAAATGAAATCAAATGAGTCATGCTGACACGTTGTCTTGCTGCTGAAATAAAAACATCAGTCAATTACACTTTTCTGTTTTAAAGTTGACCATCTGCCTTTTCTCACTGATGTCTCATTATTTTTGTCCCTGATAACAAACAGCCGTGACTGCCGCTGCATATTTATTTATAATCATCAGCCCAGGCACACATGGTCAAGGTGGAAGGAACACCTCTATGTGACCAGCACCATATGCTTAGGTAATTTGATTTAAAGACTGTAATGGGCTGGAAATGACTATAGAGTGCTCTGTTATTCAGCAGACAAAAAAAGATATGTTGCTTTCAAAGGTTTTCTGAGAAAGACAGTTTTGTGTATTAACAAAACAAGAAAAGATGCCCTGTGTTTGTAGTTTTCTGATGTTCAAAAAGGTCTGCTCACTGAACCTGTGATCAATAGTCAGATGGACACTAACACATTAATATGTTTTCAGGGTGTTTCTCTGTATAGGAAAAAAGTATTGTCTTATATGCCAGAGAGTATTAAAGCTTTAAAATTGCACCTCTATTACCCCAAATCAACCTTACACATGTATTCATCAGATAATTCAGCAATCTGGACCACAACCTTTTAGTATCAATTTGTGCTTATGTTAACTACCCTGGCCATGTCATACCATTAAGCAGCTGAAATGTTATTATATGAGGCTTTTTTTAAGGAAAAAATGGCAAAACTACAAAAAGGTTTAAAGATATGCTTGTAGCCAAGGCTTGGTATAGTTGAAAAACTGGTTTCCTGTTTTTCTGCCTATTACCTATTGTTTGTCAATACAATGCTGAATAGCATACATCTTACTAATAGATACAGTGTTAAAAAAATAAAATAAAGGGAACATGTGAAACAGCACGATGTAATTTCAATCAAATAAAACTTCTGTGAAATCAAAATGTCTACTTAGGAACAGCGATTGAAAATCAGTTTTGCATGCTGTTGTGCAAATGGAACAGACAACAGGTGGAAATGATTGGCAATTAGCAAGACCCACTGAATAAAGGAGTGGTTTTGCAGGTGGGGTCCCAGACTACTTCTCAGTACCTATCCTTTCTGGCTGATATTTTGGTCACTTTTGATTGTTAGTGGTGTTTTCACATGGTAGTATGACGGACTCTACAACGCAACCAAGTGGCTCAGGTAGTGCAGCTCATCAAGGATGGTCACTGATGATGATCACTGAGTTCTGTGGCAAGAAGTTATGCTGTGTCTGTCACAGTGTCCAGAGGCTGAAGGCGCTACCAGGAGACAGGCCAGTACACCAGGATACATATGGTGTTATCGATTTCAGAGGGTGCATCCTCCAAGGACCCAGTCTACCTTGACTGGGTCCTTCAAGGACCGTGAAAATAAGGAGGCTGGAAGAGTTTTTGCTATGAATTTAAACAGGTCCAACCTTCTCCGGCTTCCAATGCCCATATGCTCTGTCACCTAGCAACTTTAACAGTTGACACACAAAGCAGGCAAAGAATGGATACCAAACTTCTTACGACTGTTCTCTAATGCTACGTTCTAATGCTATGTTCAGACCTAAAACAGCAGAGGCAGCAGGTGCAGCTAGTTTACATGCAAAGTCAATGGTTGACGCGCATCAAGGTGCAGCAAAAGGTCCCACAGCACATTTTGAGCGGCAGGTTCAGCGCTTCTGAGCAGCTGAAGCAGAGCATCGTGAGCATTTGAGCATCTGACGCGCGTGACGCATTGCAAACGCAGCTAAACTTTTGCTGCTTGATATGCCATATCAACCAACTAGAGAAGCTGATCTTGGAGCTGGCAGGGATAGAGACACATTGCTGATGATACAGATCACTATGATCACTCCACTGAAACAGTTTTGCCTAAAATAACATCAAATGCTGAAATCTCCTGGCAAAACATGTTTGATTTATTTATTTATCCTTGTGCCTGCAGTTTGGATTAAGTAGAGGAAAACCGCCTTCCAGCCGCCATGGCAAACCGCGAAGAGATGACCGGGCCATAGGCTGCTGTTGAATGGGATTCCTACTGACAGCGCACTGCCGGTATGAGCGGCTCCGAGAGCGAAATAATATTTGAAGGCAGGATGGTAAGCTGGATGAACTGACTGCACAGATTAAGTTTTCAGGTGGATTTTCTGACTGAAAAACATGTTAAAATTACCTTTTACCCTCTGATCACAGCATATATAGCTGCCATTGTTACAGGCAAGGAAAGGATAGGGTAGCTCCGCCCAACGTGCATCAGACCCACTTTTCCCACGGTGCAGCTCCGCACGTCAGAACTAAACTTGTACAAGCATCAAAAATGAAGCAGCACATGCGCTTTTGCTGCTCCTGCTGCTTTTGGTCTGAACGTAGCATTAGGGTGTGTAATTTCAGCATTCCAGTTTTTTTTTAGCAGTGTAAATAGTTCAATTTTAAAGTCGTAGGGAAACGGCTGTTCCAACCGTTGCATTTGAGTGGTCGTTTATCAAGAGGGCAGGTTGTTGTGGTGGAAGGTTTGCAAGCAACTTTGATTGTGGCAGGTGTCTCCAAAGCATCTTGCTAACCAGTTAGCAACTTAGCGCTAGTAGGTTCCCAATGGGAAATTACATTGGGATCAAGTAGCACCAAAATGTTGACTTAGAAACAACACTGTCAAGGAATGCTATGGAGAGTGGAAACATGCAAGAGGAGGAGAGTTTTGTGTCGGAGGTCGTGGTTGAGTCTCCTTCCTCAGAAACTTTTTATTTAGAGGAGGAAAGCGGGGGACAAAGATGTTGTGGAAGAGGACGCAGAAGCTTTGTTTGGTGTAGAAGGCTTACAGCCGTACATGTTTGAGCCCTTGCCTCGCAACGCTTCCAGTTCGGTTTGCTCTATGCCTGCTGAAGTCATGGAATCTTTTGCAAACTTGCAAAGTTAAACATAGATTAACTTCAAAGCATACATGTCACTTCAAGATGCAGTTTTTTTGTAGTTCACCAACAGCTTCCTGTGCTTTTTGTCTATCCCCCAAAAGAAAAATTCAAATGAGCCCAATTGGTTTTATTTAGCTTTATGGAGTCCCCTGCAGCTCAAACAGTCACTGCTGAAAAGAGGCCAATTTTGCATATGTTCAAATGGAGCTCAAAAACGAAGAAAGATTAAAAAGGGAATAAAAATGTGGAGCAGTGACTCCTTAGATCATATAATCCAGAATCTAAGACAAGTAAATGAGCTATTCATTACTCAACTGGGATTTCTTACTCAAATCTCGAGGTTGTACAGATGCCAGGTGTACATCCTTTGTTTGCTTGTTTTCTAATTATCCGGAATAGGATTTATCTTATTTTTCTATCTCTAAACCCATCATATTTTCTGTGACAAATGCATTTATCTGACTCTTTCATTAAAGTTTAAAACAGTTTTCACCTTTCTGATTTGATAGTCAGTGGGTAAATCTACTTTTCTATTAAGTTCCTCTTCAGAAAGCAACTTTTGAAATTATTTACTGTTCAATTTTAATTTTTAAAAGACCTTTTAAAAGCTGAAAACTATATTAAAAAAACATTTCAATAATACTTGCGTAATATTTGAATACTAGTATGATTTTGATAATAATGAGAAGGAAGGTGCAAATATTGGTCAATATGAGCTGAGCTTGATTTATGTTGGGCACACATATGTTCTGGACAGAGAACGAGACACATTGACACAATGTCTACAGCTTGCAGACATGTCTCAAAGAGGGACAGTAATCGCGTTCCAAGAGATTTTCACAATCTGTTGACCATGGTTATATTTACCCACTAAATCATAAGATGTCTCTAGAAGTTCATATTTGCAAGCTGTCGCTCATCCACTATGTTTTAAAGTGTTGAGTTTTCTGTGAAATTGTCTGTGCGCTGTGTGGAAATTCTGTTTGTGTGGACGCCCTGCGAAGGGGAGTGGAAGCTAAAGAGACGTCACTTGGCAAGGTGAAAGGTCTCCTGAAGCAAAAATCGAGCCTTATGATCAAAAAGATCTAATTTTACAGAAATATTTGAAAAGAGGCTTCAAGAAAAGAAACATTATATTCTATTGTTATTGTAATCCTGAAAAGTGGTATAAATTAGATTAAGTGGTTTAAATTACATCAGATGAGTACAATGCAATCAGTAGTATGAATGCATTATTTATCCTAATGAACACCAGCATATATCTTAACAGTAGGGTTGCCTGTCTCTAATGCTTCTATAAATAGTTAAATGTGTATATGTGTGTGTAACTATTCAAGTGTGTGTGTGTCAAGGTGTGTGCTTGCTTGTGTGCCAACATCTGTCTACGTACTTGTCATTTCTGTGTTTAGTTCTTTACAGAAGGACAGAGATAAACGTAGATAGAAAAAGGTCTGTGATGGTGGGTTGCTAAGTAACTGTTCTACGTTAAGCCTGTTAGAGGAAACTATGGAAGTGTGAAATCGAAACACAATGAGCAAAGCAGGTTTTTATCAGATATCGAGAGGGGTGATCTAACAAATAAAATATTCATGCACACTAACAGCATGTATTTGTCACACACACCTATCCACACATAGGTTTGCTTAATGAGATCAGGTCAGGTAGAGATAATTGATTGGCTACAGAGAGTCAGTCTTATTACAAGAAAGCAACTGTGCAGAAAGCTTAAACAAAAAGCATCTGAAGATTACCAGGACTATTTTCTTTTTCTATGATTCTAAAAGATTCTTGTAAAAAAGAGCAAATGAAGCCTTGAAGCCTCTTTTTTTTTTCTGTCATATCTAACATTTATGCTTTTGCAGCCCTTTACTAAATGCTTTTTCTAAAGAGCTCAGCTCAATATAATTCTCTCTGATCATGTCATGACCCCATGATCCCAACATCTGATTGGTTCACAATGCAGTTTTGCTTTCCTATGAAAGAGACGTATAATCTCCATTTTTAGACATGAATATCATTTTCAAAGATTTTGTTCCAATAAATGTTCATAAACATAGAGAAAACCCCTACTCATCTTTAGCTGTACTGTAATAGAGTAATCAGTGCATATCCGGACGTTATATGCAGAAGTTTCCATTTTTTGTTTTGTTTTACTATAGTATTATAATATAGAGGTTTATGAAAAAAGAAACATAATAAAGATTGAGGTGAATTTTTTTTATATTTGAACAATCATCCTAATGTTTTCTGAAACCTGGCAGAATTATTATGAGCTGACACATAAACAAACAGACATGTTTTGAAAAGGAAAGTTAGGCACAAGCAGTAAAACATGAAGATGAGTAGCTGTCTTTCTAATTTTGTTTTTCAGCTAAGATGACCGATTACAGATACTTTGGAGTCTAATTATTTCAAGTTCCATTCTTAAAAGTTACTCATCTCAGTGCTTACAAATATTCATATTTATGCCTGAAAGATATTCAGATAGTTTTGGTATTTTGTAAAAATGCATGTCCCTCAGAGGGGTTAAATTCAGATTATTTTATATAAGATATAAGAAACAATTACAATAAAACACAGTGTAACATAAAGAAATTATGTTCAAAAATACGAAATCTGAATTCATATTGCATTTTCTGAAAAAGAAAAAACAAACATGCCTGTGAGAGCTGATATTTTAGGAAGTCTTAATACAGTTAGAGAATGTGTGACTGAATACAGAAAAAAAATGAACCACAGATTCTGCTTCTTAAGCTCAGCTGCATCTGCATTTCAAAGCAAATTATCGTGGGAAGGCTCTGAACACTATTCCAGCTTTCTTTTTCGTGCAGAAAATAGGTAGGAAATAAAGGAGACATTTTATTCAGATATAAGATAGAGTTAGGTGTAAAATTATTGAAATATATTTCTGTGAATAAGAAAAGGAAAGAGTGAAAAATCTTTCTTATGCTGTAACATTAAATGGAAAGGGTTAAAAAACAGAAATGTAACCACAGGACATCCCTCCTCAGGTCATTTAAATCTAATAACTAATTTTAAATGAAATAAGCAGAGAATATGAATTTCTAAACTCACCTCGGGGCTGCTTTTCTCTTGCTGTGCTTATGCTCCTGCTACTCAGCTGCTCTTCCAGAGAGAACCACAGTGTGTCTCTTGCGGTGTGTGTGTAATGATGACTTGAGAGAGAGAGACAGCGAGAGAGCAAGGAACGTTTGCTGAATATCTCTCCCTCTCTTTAACTTTCAGTCTCTGGGTCGGCTCTTTTGTTCTGCTTCTACTCATCTCTTTTGTGTTTTATACTGTGGTTAGTATTTAAATAGCATGTTCATTTTCTTGCCGTTTCTGCTCATGCAAGCTGCTTCAATTAAGCAGGTTTTCATAGGCAATGACTTTTTATTCTAGCGACCTGCTACTTGTGAGCCCTAATGGTTGTGCTGGTGAAGAGGTCTTTTAGGATAATTTAACCCTGATCTCTTAAAAACACGCATATATGCATAGTAAACTTAATACATCTAAGAAGATTTGTGGAAAATCTTTGAAAATCATTACCATATACTGTACGTAATGCTAGTAATAGAAAGGATATTATTTATTATTTTAGCCCTTTCTTAGAACTTACTAATTTTATGTGCTTACGTTACGGTTATGACTTGTCACCTCTCATTTTTTCTTTCTAATGAAAATTCATCTTCTGAGCTGGAGGGAAAGTCATTTTCATTTCTTTTATTGCCTTTGTCCATTTCTCTCACTCTCTACGAGAGTGGAATCCAAACCAGATGTAGAATGTCTGATTTTGATCCAACCCCTCTCTGTCCATGGCCTTGTTCATATCTCAGCTGAAGATCAAATAATTAATTCTCTGTTACTTTTTGTATTACCAGTCTCTCTTTATACCTTTATCTTTCCATCAGTCCATCCCTGCCAATATCGGGGAGTTTTTCTTATCCCTGTTCATTGAGATTCAACCTGCAATTACCTCTGTGAGAAACTGTCTTTATCCATTTATCCAAAAGTCCTCAGGTGTTTACCTACATCAACCAGTTTTTTCTCCATCGTTTAGGACTTTTGCTATAGTTCGGCTGACAAATCTCATGATGTTTTGGTTTTTCTTTTCTAGCATTGAGTTGATTAAATTGGAAAGTGTGTCAAAAACACCTTTATTTCCAGCTGTAACAGTCATGTAACAGTGAATTATGGTATCTCCCAGACATGGTCATTAAAGTAACAGGTTTTAATTTATAGTATCCATGTATGTAGCAGCAAAATATCCTGAAAAATGCCATAAAATAAGTTCGAAAAGAAGGAAAAATTGATAGAACAGCTGATTTTACCCAATTTCTGTAAGAGCAGTCTTGTAAAAGTATTCACAGCCAATACATTTTAGTCACAAACCTATGCATTTAATACAGGTTTTATATCGAGACCGTCATCCTTGAACGGGAATTATTGATGTGGGAAAATGGGTACACTTTTTCATACACACACACGAGGAAAGTTTTTCTACATCCACAGATGAAAGTCCTCTCTTCTCTTCCTAAGCATAAGATTTCTGCTCATTCGTCTGAGCAATATGGGTTAAGTTAGACTGTCTGAGTAATACCTGTGAATATCAACTTTCAAGAGTTACAACTAATCCTCAGTTGGATTTAGGTCTTGACTGAGTGATACTATAATATAGATATGCTTTGATCTGAATGTTATTTTTTTGTATAGTGCTACAATCTGTGAAAGTCTCATAAAATCCTGACTAAATATGTACAAACAAGACTGGACTTTTTATTAGATGTACCAGGCAATGCCTAGTGGATTGACGTACATTTGGGCCAACCTAAACTGTTGTCATGCAGCCTAAAAAATAAAAAATAAAGTTTGTTTTTATGTTTAAAATGTACTGATTAATATATAAACTATGGCAGGAATGTTTAGTTTTTTTTATTAATTTCTTCTTTCATATATTGATTTATGCTATTTACTTACTGAAACAAACTACTCAGTCTGTTTCACCTGCAAGGCCACAAAATGTCTGAGGAGTGTTTGGGACAAGAAATGCTTATTCCCAAAACAAGCCAGGTACTTTCTCAAGATTTATTCATAACATGTTACTGTTTAACCAAGGTGTCTGTAATTTGTTTTGACTCTGACTACTTTCCATTATTTTAAGCCTCTGTCACACCTTGACAATTTAGCCAGTGTATGTCTGACGTACGGAAAATCCCTCAAAACGCTGGCATACATTGGATAAGTTATGGGTCAGTTTTGTATAAGATCTGTATAAGGTCTGTTGTACTAACATTGCAGTGTCCATAAAATCTGTAAAAATCTCTGCATAATGTTAATAAAGCAATTTATATGAATTTATTTGCATGAAACAAGCGGAACACTATGTCAATAGCCCTACTGCTCCACTTGTGAAAGTAAAATCTTTTGGGCTCTTGTTGGCATCAAGACCATTATTCTTATTGCCACATTGCCATCAGGTGTAGAAATTATTAGACCAAAGACATGAGTTTGATGAATAGATAAAAGCTTTATGTTTTTAAAAGATACTCAAAAGTAGGGCTGCTGTAGTTAAAGCATTTTAACCTTAATGACCGTTATTAACACACATGCTTCCATGCTTGAAATTTTTTTGTTTTTTGCTGGCTTATAAATTCCAGTAGATAGGCCTAGTCTCTTAAACTCTTTATATCTGAGAGGGCCAAAGAAGGCAAACAGACAGGACCAACCTTTTGAGGTTTAAACCTTTGTAGATAAAAGAAAGTATCAAATAATTATTTCACATACAGTTTCTAACGGTAGTTTTTTTTACTGAACAACCAAACGGCTCTTTCAGTAAGCTAAAGTTAAGTCCTCTGAAAGGAAGCTTTTTTTGTTGTTGATAAAAACAATTTTATGCTGGCGCAATTGAAATCATTACATTGATCATTGCCATTAACCGTTTGCTCTAAAAACATAATGATAGGAAATATTGTGTCAACAATTTAAAGTAGTATGTAATATAGTAAGCAGTAGGCCTATTCAATTAGCTTAGTGAACTGATATTTCTAGCCACCACTAGGACCTGTCCGGCATCCTATAATCAGTGTGATAGGACATCAATGCACAGCCCACCTCACCATCATATGTTTTGGGTTTTAAAAGGGAGCGCTTGCTCTGATCACTGTAAAATATTATACATTGTGATTTCTAGATTATTATTTTTAGATATGTCTCTCACAGTGGACATGCACCTACGATGACAATTTCAGACCCCTCCGTGATTTCTAAGTGGGAGAACTTGAAAGATGGCAGGTTGTTCAAATACTTATTTTCCTCAATGTATAGATTAAATAATCAATCATCGGGGGGGCTACTATGGCCAAAAATGCCAGGGCCAGGTTTTGGTCCCTTTCCAGCCCTGCAGTTTGAGGTTGTGACATCAAAAAAATTGTAAAAGTCCAAGTTAAATAAAGACATTTAAAAGACTCTTTTGAAAATGTGATACAACTTTTGAAAACAAAAACAACTTGTTCGTTAAACTAATAAAAGGTTTAAGTTATTGATCTCTTTCTAGTATTAGACTAAAACTGAAGGATGGAAACATTTGTGGCCTCCGACCTGTTTTGACTGTTCCTTTACACATATAAGATAGATATACTTACGTCCTATACAGAAGATAGGGCATCAATTGTAAAGATGCTTAGATTCTATTTAACAATCTGTAGAGAACATTGGCATATTAATAATTCTGGGAAACTTTCATGAAATTAGAAAATCTTTGTCATACTTGACGAAACAGAGTAAGCCAGTCATTTTTTTTTTCCAAGAGAGGTTTTAATGGGAACACCAGTAGCTGCAAAATGTGGCATTAAGAGATCCCCTTTGAGTGGGATTGTTACCATGGTAACACAGTTTGAAGGGGTTTGGGGAAAAATACATCTTTAATGGAGGAGCATTTTCTTTGAAATCTCAGAAATGTATTTGAGGTTCATAAATAATTCCTACCGCAAGCAAAACTATAATCGAATTAAAATTTCATCTTAAATCTGTGCCTTCAAATAAAAGGGTGAGATGTCTTCACTCCTGCCACCCAAGTCAGTGGTTTTTTAAACTCAATTCTCAGAAGCCAGTGTCCTTCATCTGTTCGGTATTCTCAGGCCTCAGGATGCCCAACTTACTGTATCAGGCCACTGCTTCCTGTGTTGGCTGCTGAGGAGCATTCATTTGATGCAGGTGCGCTGGAGCAGAGATACATCTAGAACATGCAGGACAGTGGGTCCCCAAAACCACTGACCTGCCTAGTGCGACACACACAGGTCCAAAGCCAGATTTTGTATTTTCCTTTCAGTCACCGCTCAGAAACATTGCAGATGTTTAAACTTATTAAGTAAATCTAAATGTAGATAAATTTATTTTTGATTAAGCCCTCTACATTTGTACCATTGGAACTTTGATTGGCCTTTAATCAAAATCCAAAGTAAATTTAAGTAAATGCAATAACATTTTTTAATGAGTTAAAGAAGAAAATATATTTGCTTGTTTACAACGACACAACTTTTTAGGATTGTACAGTAGGGTTAATTTGACCAAATTACATGTCAGGCTCTGGAACGAAGAAATTAGTGAAATTAACTTTAATAAAAATAACTAAATGACTGCATTTAGAACATGGAATGTAAGTTCCATGTTTTAAATCGATAACAAATCACTTTGACCTTTAGTAATTTGTTTTTTGATTTTAAATAAAAAACAAATTACTAAAGCTCAAAGTGAAGTAAAAACAACAACAATGATGATGATGATTATAAAACTAGAAAAATACCTAACAAAACCAATGTAGAAGTCTGTCTCACAAACATGAAGCTGGATTACTGGGCTAGCTAGACAGCTTCAGGTTTGACTTTCTGGTACCTGGTGCTGGGTTCATTCTTAACGAGGCTAGTCACCATGGTAACATATTCTGAATAACAAACCTGCTCTTGGGCAGACTGGCTTTCAGGATTGATCTGAATCCTAGTAAACACTCCAACCAGCATCCAATCAGCTTTTCAGGAAATGATGACGTGCCCTTTGATTGAAGGCCTGATTTAATTCAGAGCACAAATAAAACTTAAACATTGAAATACTGTAAAACAATTTGAAAACCAAAAAGTAGTTGAAACTAAATATGTTCTTGACAAATTAAATAGTTTTCAGTTTATTAATGTTTATTTTTTCTCCTTTTTGACATACCAACCTTTCACTATTCTGTATGTTTCCTCCTGTATAATGTCCTTGCACACAACTGGCATTCACTTGTTTCTTGTATAATTGATATATAAAGCTAATAAAAAAAATAAATAAGTGGGGACGTTGTGAGAGGATCCTTTGCATCATGATGACCGTTAGGTATATGATAGATACAGGTATTTATGGGCTGGACTGCATATATGTGTTGAACCGTGTTGGCAGGGTGACCAGCAGGAGGGCTTCACGTCCACCATCAGGGGACGCTGGGCGGCTCGGGAAAAATGCAGTCTGTCGAGCTGTCAGTCAAGTGTAGACTGCCTGGATGCAGTTGATGAATGAATTCATCAAAGTTTCTGCCTAATTGCCTGAACACCATATAAATAAAGGATTTGATGCTAATGCAGGTGAGTTGATGTTGATACCTGGGTATCTGTGAAAGTTCATGTTCATTACATTACATTATGAAGAATTTGGTTTTATATATATATATATATATATATATATATATTATTTTTCTTGTTTGCTGCAAAAGTATAAATGGGAAGGGTAAATGTTACGCTTGAAACTGCACTGTTGGGGGATTAAACGATAGGTAAACACAGTTCTGACACAGCTCAAAGATCAAGATGATTTCCTTCAGACTGATCACTTCTTGTAGCATGAGAAGAAAAAACAGACAGAAAGCAGAACTGTTCCTGCTGCAATATAAGATTTAGTGTGGCAGAGACCAAGTCAATGGGTACGTGCAATTTGATAAAGAAATAAAATTAGGAATTTTAACATTGCTCTTAACATAAAAGAAATACGACTCATTGACTCAAGGGATTGCCTTCGACTCAATGAGTCGATGCAATCAACTGGTTTTCATTAGAAAACTTTGAATCAGTTTGACTCTATGATCTGGTTAAATTGTCCAAGTAAAGTGCCTTGAGATGACGTGTTGTGATTTGGCACTATATAAAAACACTGAATTGAATTAAATTGTATTGAAATTAAATTGACTAAAGTGTGTGTATTGACTTGTTTTGATGACCCTGTGGGGGCAGCTTAAGGGTTATGCTACATTGTTGAGACTTATAAGTACTTATTTTTGGGTACCACTCAAATGGTCCCCACAAGTACTGTAGGTGTGTCAAAATGTGCATATAGGTGTAAGCCTATGTGGTGCACAAGTTTGTCTTGCAGCCAAACTCACAAGTAAAGAAGCTTCACTCCTAAACTTCTTTCTACAATTAAAGGTTTGCAAGCCGTCATTTTCTCCTCCGGATGGAACAAAACAACCAATTTTAGTTTCATTAGACCAAATAAAATGTCTCTAAATTCTAAGGTATTTTTCCCTGTAAGCACAAACAAGACTTAGACTTTAAGACTTAGACAGACTTAGACAACATGTATTGTAATTTTTTATGCAAAGTTTCATTTAGCCAAAAAACAAATTGGAATGGATCCTTATTTTGTTGTCTTTGTTTTAATAACTTCTTAATTGTTTAGGTTCTTGTCTTCCTATACAGCTGTAGATATAATTTTACATCTTTATATATGGATTTAGGGTCATGTCTTGTTTTGACAATGGCTAGACATTCTCATTGGGTTTATGCTTATTAAAGAAATGACACCGCCACCTTGAAGCATTTAAAACACTTTCATAATCCCCCCCTGTTGTTTTGGCTAATGTCTTTTGAATCTTAAACAACAAGAGATTGTTTTTATGAAAGCACCTTTTAGACTTGCATTTGGGAGTGTTGTTTTTTTTTGTTTGAGCTTTTTATTGTCATTTCACTGTCACAAGTACAGAGCAACTAAATGAACTCTCTGCTTTTAACCCCTTGGGGAGTAGTGGACTGCCATTGTGTGGCGCCCGGGGAGTACTGTGCCATAAGTGTTGGCTTAGTGGTCAGAGCAGTGCGCTTGTGCTCTGAGAAGGTTGCAAGTACCCGGTTCGATCCCCACAGCCTAAACTCTGGGTTCCTGAGCAAAATCTTTAACCCCACACTGCTCCCCAGGCGTGAATATGTTTGTATCTCAAGATAACTTAAATAACATCTTTTTTAAATTGTTTTAAATGGAGAAAACCCAATTAAATTAAACTGAATGTGCTGTTTTGGCATTTTACCTGTTCTGACACTGTCTAACCGAACATTGCTGACAGTGCTCATTCCAGTGTTTTTATAACAGACCATGTTTGTTGATGTTACAGCCAGTCTAAATTAACAATCTCTAGGCAGTGCATAAACCTGAGTGTGACTCCACCTTGATGTATTTTACCACTTCCTCTTAAACGTTCACAGGCAGGAAGCGAGAAGAGACAGAAGAGGAAGAAAGGCAAAAGGGGTAGGGCCTATTGCTTTCAGTTGAACTACAAAAATAGCAAAGTGAGAAGTTTAAGAGAGAGATAAAAAAGGAAAGAAAGCAGAAAAGCATTTGTAGCTGTGTGCATTGTAGTGCAAACTACATGAAATCATGGCTCCTTGGACAAGAACTACGACAGAGCGGTATGGTGTAGGTAAGTCAAAAAAAAAAGGTCATCAAAGTGAGGTCCTTTTGTATATATATTTGGGTCCATAATGCTGATTTTCAATTTTATGGAAGAGTGCACAATCCAAATAATACAAGTACAAATTGAGAGACTCCTTTGTGGTTCACTTGTGCAAAAGGATTTACTGACCATCAAGTTGAGAAAAGTTTCGACTTGAAGGTTTGACAATTTGAGACACTATATAACGTAGACCTTCGACAGAAGAAGACTTAAGCCTATCTGAGACATGATGCAACAGACAAGGATGATTACCTGGAACTTAATTTATCTTGAAAATTGGGATTTCGAAATAAAATATGAGAGCTTTGCTTGGAACAAGAGCGTTCAAACACAGCCTCAGTACAGTCTATTTAAGGCATGTGGTTTAATATGGCGGAGCTTATCGGATTGTGTTTCCAATAGATAGGCGCTGTTGTCAAAAACTCTTCAAGAACACAGATTTTTTCAACCTTTTCTTTTGGTTGAATTGACAAAAAATAAAAATCTATGCTCCTGTTACATTGGTGTATAAATTAAGATAACATCTTGCATATATATTTTTGAGAAGTAGGCAGTTAAACTTTTTACCAACCCGGTAGTGCATCTTTTTAGCCTGAAACAGACAACGAAAGGAGCAATGAACGACTGAAACAGTTATTTGAAACAAGGAATGCTTCAGTAGTAACTGTTAAAAAAAAAGTTGTTCATCCTAGTATGTGAGAGTCTAAAACTCAGGAAGTGGCGGTAGAAGGAAGGAAGTTTATGTATTTAAACCTTCAAAAGTTAAATGTAAACCAACATTTGTGTTAGGATCTAACTAAATGTTGTAAAACAAAGATTATGAATCCAGCTGAAAGTTTATGTTACAATTTTACGCAAAATATTAAGACCAATGCTATTATTTGTGGAGAAGAAGCTAATGCTAATGCTCCTCTACCTGCTTCACTTTTTCATGCTTCGACCTAATACCTTGAAAACACTTGAGTTGTCATTTATAAACATAAGAATCATTTAGCAAATGGAATTAAATTAATAAAATGTTACCTATGTAAGTTTTTTAATAGAATACAGTTATGCTTTGGCTTTTTTATTTTAAACCTACAACGCTATTTTCTTAACCCTTTTTAATAACAGAACTTTATGAAATATTTGCTTTAAAGCTAAAACAAATATCTTCAGCTGTAGAAGATCTTATGTGGCAGTTTCAACTGTTGCTTAGGTTAATGATGGATTAGAGTGTCACATTATTAAAGCTAAATGTATACTGTTGCTAAGATTTTTATAAAAAAGCCTTCTAAAGCCAACCTGCAAATATTATCAACTGACTTAGTTTTATTTAGAATATAATTTGTACTGGGTTGGGTCTATATTAAACATGATGATTAATTTTGATAGGTTTTTCATGAATTTGGACCAATGCGGATTTCATATAAGTTTTATGAATTATACCTATTATTCTATAGGGAAATTTTGTGTGATTTAATCATACTAACTCGCCATTCATGCCCAAATAATTTTCTGTTTTAGTTAAGTGGAATTTTGCAGGCCAAGGAGAGCAGCATCTGTCCCTGGAAGTAGGAGACACGGTCCACATCCAGGAGGTCTGTGAGGGTAAGTTATGTGCAAACAGTGCCCCTAAATAGAGATGTTTTCCAGCAGTCTTGTATTTGCCAATGAAGTTATGAAAATGATATGTCGAGAGTGCTGTCTATAGCACCTATAACAATTTGAAAACTGTTTTGTATGCTCTGTTCCCAATTTCTTTTGTTGTTTTTTTTTTTTTTTTTGCTTCATTTATCACACTTAAGTGTTTTAGAACATAGATTTAGATGCCAATATTAGTCAAAGACAACACAAGTAAACACAAAATGCTGTTCTATTGAAGGGTTTTATTTTCTCAAGGGAGAGAAAGAAAATCTAAACTTACTTGGCCCTGTGTGAAAAGTGATTTCCCCCTAAACAAAAACAACTAGTTTGGCCTCCTTGGGCAGCAACAACTGTAATCATGTGTTTGCCACAGTTTGCCTCACAGTCTTTTCCAGCACTGTGAGGAGTTTGGCCAACTCATCTTTGCAGAATTGTTGTAACTCAAACACATTGCCACTTACCTTGAGGCAAGTGAGGGCTGCAGTTCTTTGGTCCGGTGCCTCTGGTAAGGGTCACCCTTCCCAAAACTTTACATTTCCTAAATTTCCTTCTTGCCTAAACGAGTAAAACCTTTTAAATAATGCATTTTGTTTTGAATTCATATCTTTCTTTCCATGTTATCTTGACTAACAATTAGATTTGCACCATAGCAGCTGGTCATTTGGTTTAGTCTTTAACTGACATTATTCCTTTTTCTGCCAAAAAAGACGAGAATGAATTTTTAGCTCTAGGTCTGTTTAATGTTGCAGGACAGGCTCCTGAGCAACACTATGAGTAATCTCTGATAAAGTGATGATGAATTTAAACACTTATCACTTTACAACAGACTGATCCTTCAGGCAGATTGCAGCATATAGACACTGCAAAACAACTTGGTCATACAAAATTGCCATGACTTCTTTTAAATAGCTGTAAAGAAAGGAGTTAGTGCTGATAATATATTTGGTGACAAATTTAGTGCAAATTGTTTTGATTATGCATGGTGCTTAAATACCAGATGAAGTGTGACTACATGTTCCTTTTAACAGCATTATTAAAGCACAAAAAATTCCAAAGCTTGGCAATATGGAAAAATGTACTGTTAGAGAGCGAAACGATTAGCTTTGCATTATAATTACCCTGTAAACAGAAACAGAAAATAAATGACTGATTGTTGTGTAAATATCTGCTCCAAATCAATTCAAGCCTTCCTCAATTTTTACACTCATATTATTCTTATCCTTGGCCACTTCAGTTTTAAACCATGTAAGTTAATAGTTACGCATATTTAATTTGGGGTAGCTATAGGTTATTATAAATTATAAACATAACTGATCATAAAATGCTGGACTTGGTTTTGGTTTTATTTCCTTTTTAAATCCCCCCTTTTTTAATTCGACCGGGGTTCTCATGATTCATCTCCTGGAGTATAAAGGATATTGACTCAGATGAAATCCAAAAACAGTAACAATAAATGATCTCCTGCTTGTGGAACTTATTTATTATAGGTGCAAAACCACCATTACCAGGCCCAAAGTAGATTTTAAGTATAGATAAAAATATATATATAAAACAAAGTTGCTTGAATAAAAATTAATGCATGCCAAGTACAAAAGTATATGTGAGTATGTTGCTTATTTCTTCCCAAATATGATGGGTACAAATGACCAAAACATCAAATACAGTAAGTCAAAAGATAGAAAATTATAAGGATCAGAAATGCTGCAAAAATGGCTGCTATCTTCACGCCTTTTAAAAAATAAAATACCGGTATTAGAAAAATTACTTGTGAACATTATTCATATTTAGTTTTTCTTGTAGCTTTATTTTAACATCTGGACTGTTTTTTAGGATGGTACCGAGGATACCTGGCGAGAAACAAAGCCCAAAAGGTAAGAAGCTACACAATGTTTACACTCCAACTTAATAACTTACTTTTATTTACGGTGGCATGATGGTTGATGTTCAGGGTTTTTATTGACCTCATTCTTGTTTTTCTCTGCCTCACATTGCCCACTTCAGGGAGTGTTCCCTTCAAGTTTTGTCCATTTGAAGGAGGTTAACATCGAAAAACGAGGGTGAGTGGATCGGAAGGACCAGCTCTTAAAGTTGGAGAAGTTTAAATGGCCACTCATCTAACGTGTCTTTGTTTGATCAACTCTAGAGATGAGGAAATTGTCACATCTGCAGAGATGCCTTTGGTGAAAGAAGTGACCACCACACTCAGAGAATGGGGCACTATATGGAAACAGCTGTTTGTGGTACAAACCAAACTTTTACAGTTGTGTTTAAGAACATTTGTTCATTTGTGTTTAAATCTGACGCCATATTTTTTGTCTGTGTCTTTCTAGAATAACAAGCATGCACGTGTGAAGCAGGTCCAGAGGTTGATGTGGGAATTGATGGAGTGGCGTTCCCAGCTCCTGTCTGGAACGCTTCCCAGTGATGAATTTAAGGAGCTCAAGCAAAAAGTCACTTCTAAGATTGATTACGGCAACAAGTATGTCTTCAGTGATAATATAACACATTTTTTATCCCTTTTTTTGGCTCTGCTGTCACGCAAGCTGTGAAGTTTTGGTTTTATATCTTAGTATCTTGTTCTCTCTACTGCTTTTTTCCTGGTTATCCATTTCCTTTTCCAGTAAATGGCTTCCTTTGTAAAAAATCTATTTTCTTTCCTCATCCTCCATCTAAGTCAGTTAATCCTGTTTTTGTTACTTCCCAATAAAGGATCCTTGAGTTGGATCTGGTTGTTCGAGACGAGGATGGGAACATCTTGGACCCGGAGCAAGCTAATGTCATCAGTCTGTTCAGAGCGCATGAGGAGGCCACAACCAAAATCAATGAGCGCATCAAAGAAGAACAGGTGCAGGACAGAATGTCAAGAGGAGGGCTTCACACAGGGTTCAACAGCTTTGACACTAATGAGATTTATTGTATTTCCAATTATCTTAATAAGATCTTTTGAATATAGGGAATTATAAGTCAGGTGATATCTAAAAATATAAAACCATTCTGAATCACATCAAGATGAAATCACAGTTTTGTCATTTTATTTCGGTCCTCACTATTTTTGCATGTGAGAACTATCACGGTGAAACAGTTTGAAGCCATAGATAATAATTAACTTATTTTCTTACGTCAGTCATCTGCCAGCTAAATAAATTAGGCATTCATTTGCTTACAAATTAAATTAACTTCAGTTTCAGTCTGTTCCAATATATTTACATCTCACCATTGATTTAACTGCTGATTGCATTAAGAGGAAAAGGTGCTGTAATATGACTCTTTTCACTGGGAGATTTTATCATTTTTGTCAAACCAAAGCCATGAATGCTGCAGCTCATTTGTACCAAATAACCATGAGTACAATGTTAGCCAATCGATTTTTCAGATCTGAGCAACAGTCACAGACAGATTAAAATCTACACTTTTGATAAAGATTTGTTTAAAAGCTGCTAAAAGTCAAAAATAATTAATCTGTTATTACAGTAGCTTATTTATAAATAAACTAAATCCTCAGCCAGTGTCCCACTTACTGGGTTCCCAGAAAAAACAGGTGCAACTAAAACATTCTTGTATCATGTACAGTATTTTTCAAGCTCTCCATATTGTTTACACATTTTGAATAGTAATTCACAAAGTCTTCTGTTTAATTATGTGATTTCAAAGAGGACATGTTTCTTCGAAATGTGAGAGAAAAGAAAACATGCAGTTCAAGCAGAGCAGATACGTCTTGCAGATTACTCAAGAAATAGCAACAAGAAAATTGCTACTTACCTGAACTTGCTATATTTATAGTATGAGCAGTAACTAAAGAACTTGCATGCACACAGTAAAGAGGAAAGTAAGGGAGGTAATAAAATGTCTCCATGGCTCACTGTTGGTGAACTGAAGAAAAAGAAAAGGATTTTGAGATAATCAAGTCTCAGGAAAAATGAGCAGACTTTATATATTCTAACCATTTTATAGGCATAGCTTTAGAAATTGCCTTCTATCTGCACTAACTTTAAAAAAAAATAAAAAATAAAATAAATATATATATAAGAAAGTAACCATATCTGAACAGAAACACTCCATGCTCTCTGCTATGCATAGTGAAGGACGTGATGCTGTGGCATGTTTGTCTTCCAAAAGGACTGATAACCTTGTTAGACTTTGTAGCATTAAAATGCTTTGGAATAAGAGCAGATTTTAATCATTGTGACTTAATAGAAAACTATCCTAAACATAAAAAACAAAATTCACTCCAAAAGGTACATCAAACAGAAAATTGCATTCATCCTTTATTATCTTCAACCTTGTGATTTGTTGTCTAAGTGGACTACATGCAGCTTGTAAAAGGAGATTGTGCAAAGTTTTAGCAGCAGGGATGCTACTAATGATTGTTTAAATGGCTTGGAGTAAAACATATTTTGTATATGGGTTATTTTTGTCCTTAAGAGATACACTAAATTTACAGAGCAGTTTTTTTTCCTAAACTTTGTAATATAGGATCATGATACTGAAATTAAATATTTTATTCCATATACTATGTATATTTATAATTTAAGATTTTTTTTCCTGCAGTCCAACATCCAGACAGATCACAGTGGGATCTCCGCACGAATCCAGTCTTCCCCCACCCACAGCCTCTATGTCTTCGTCAGGAACTTTGTGTGTCGTATAGGAGAAGACTCTGAGCTCTTCATGTCCCTTTATGACCCCATCAAACAAACAATCATCAGGTATCATTCATTCCTTTGACTCCACTTTCTTATCTAAAGGATTTCAGGACATGATGAAATGTTTAGAAAATATTCCTGTTGAAATCAGATTAGTATCAATAAATGACATACTGTAGTGTAAATTTAATACAGAGCGGTTTTTTTTCGCACAAAATTCCTTGGAATGCATTATTTTTAATAAAACCAATTAAAAATTTTTTTAAAAAATTTGATATTTTCAAAACATACTTAATGTTTCAAATATCAGTTCAAACATTTTTGTCTTTGCCTCCATCTCTAAGTTACATGAAACAGGCATGAACACTCACTTCAAACATGTCCTTAAACCGTGCCTTCACCCCTTTCTCTCTATTGTTGATCAACGTTAAATTATGACAATTTGCCAAATATAGATGTAAGGAAATTAAAATTACAGACCAGCAGAAACTGAGTGGCAGCACTGTATGGAGCCTGACAGAGCTGATGTTAAGCCCCGTCACTCACTGTCATGCTGGGTATATCTGTGTCTCAGCCAGAGTGGTGGGAAGTATTACATTAAATCTAAATCTGCCATGGCTTTTTTAAAAACATACCAACAACTAAAGGACTTCCCTCAGTGCTTTAATATTTGTTCAGCAAATCTTCTCTTTCATCTTATGATTGCTATGGCAATAATTTCAGTTGTATCTTGTCAAAGTCATTATTGTTGTATGTTTTAATCTGTTATCTATTTATATTTTTGTAAACATTTTACATATATTTGGTATAAAATAATTTGCAAAGGTTTTTATACCTGTGGAATTATTTTCACATTTTGTCTGACTTCAGACACAAACATTTCTGCCTCTTTTATAACTACAGGAGATTGACAAATACAAAGTATTGCAGAATCGTAAGGGAGAAGAAAAATTATCCTGATTTACAAAATGTATTGACCAGTAAAATCTATGTTGTGTGCATTTCTCTAAAGTCCCCCCCAGAGTCAGTCCTATATAAAATATACACTGCAAAAAATGTAATCTTAATAAGTCATTTTTTCTTGAAATGAGTGCATTTGGTCTTGAATTGAGGGGGTAAGTGAGACATTTTGCCAATGCAACAAGGCAATTTATATTCAGAATAAGACAAACATCTGCGCTGTCTTATTTCAAGTGCATATTATCTAATTATCTTATTTGAACAGTAAAAATACTCATTCCAATGGCAAATCATCTTATTTACCTTCTATTCTTATTTCTACAAAATTTTTGCAGTGTAGCCTACCGAGCTTGTTCTGAGTTATGTCTCTACCAAATATGGTAAACTAGAAACCAAATGTTATCCCTCTCCTTTAAAAAACAGCTTAACTATAGCCGGGTTTATTAGGCTGTAGGGTAAAGCATTCCCACAGCACAATACTGCCACCACCATTTATTACTGAAGAGTGTGCATTAAGCAGGTTTGAAAAAAGGTTTAGTTTTGGTTTATATTTTTTTCATTCTCTCTTGCACTTATGGCAAATTGCAGACTAGGCTTCTCTTGGCTGCTTGCCTGATTTATGGATTCCTTTTGCAGCATGTTATTTTAGGTGAAAGGTCATGTTTTGGCAAGTTTGTGGTGATGCATTATTGCTTTCTGTTTCAGATGATGGATGGAATAGTGCTGTGTGAGGTGTTCAAAACTTTAGATATTATTTTCTAACCTAATTAGGCTTTGAAGTTTTCCACAACTTTATGCGCCATGATCCTCATGGGGCCGTTTGCTCGCTATAGTTAACAGAAAAAGCAGAAAAGCTGCATTTATGCTGACATTAGATCATTCACAGGTGGATTTCATCTACAACTGAAGTTGATTTTAAAGCATGGTTTGCACTGAATTTTATCTATTTATGAGTTAACAAATAATACGTGATTTTATTCCTAGTCATGCATTATTTTGTGTTTTTCTATTTGAGGAGAAAAATAAACAAAACCTTTTCATAAAAATCCTTTAAAAAACATTATGTTGCTTCCTGCCTGTTTTACTGTGCACCCTTGAACTAAATATTTTTTTTAGCTGAAAGAGGGATAACTGCTGTATAATAAAGATGAAAACACTTTAACTGAAGTTACTACATCCTTTAAGCTTTAATACTACAATAAATAATGTTACAGTAATGTAGATTGCATGTGGCCCTCATGTTTTCTTTTATAAATTTTGCAGTGAAAACTATTTGGTTCGCTGGGGCAGCAGTGGTTTTCCCAAAGAGATTGAGATGCTGAACAACCTGAAGGTTGTCTTCACAGTAAGTAAACACAGGAGGGCACTGTTATACTGTTTCTTAGCTTGGCATGATACTGCAGAACAGTTCAATGAATGAACTCTTTACCTGTCGGTGGGTAACATTGTTGTTTTATTCTTCTCCTTGGCTTTCCCTGAGATGCCTTTTTGCTTACCGGCTCTCTGTCTCTGTCCACTAGGACTTAGGGAACAAAGACCTGACCAGAGAGAAGATTTATCTGATCTGTCAGATAGTAAGAGTGGGCAGGATGGACTTGAAAGAAGTAAACAACAAGAAGTGTACTCTGGGTCTCCGGCGGCCTTTTGGGGTGGCAGGTACTTAAATTGGAGACAAATGAACTGATTTCTGACCAACGGTTGGGCTAAAATGACATCCCCAGGGATCCAGCATGTTTTATATTAGTGGATTATAAAAATCTGCCTCAGCATTTCTCAAATTTTTACATTTATTTCCAATATTTACATGTGTTACCTGCATGCATAATTCCCCTGAACAATAAATTCATGCAAAAACTCTTGGCTTTTAGGCAACCATCAGTAAACTAATGCATTAACACTTAGAAAAGAAATATCCAGAAATCTATTGGGTTTAGTCAATAATATATTCTTAGGGGGAAACGCTTGTTTTTTTTTGTAATTTCTACCATTAAAAAAAGAACCACAATGTTTTTCTAACCTATTTAACTGTAGCAGACCTATTTGACAATAAGCTCTTATAATGCGTTTTTAATCTGATTTCACCAGTTTCAACCTACTTTCAGTATGCACAGTTCAACTTTCAGGAGACAAGCAGTATTTATTTATTTATTTTTTCCACAATTATCATCCAGTTTTTTTTACCCCCATTATGGAACTATGCTTATCGAGGCTACATCTTTTAAAAAGTAATTTATACTGTTCTTGCTCACTTGTCCAAAAATGCAGATTTTCTCTTAAAACTTCTCAAGGGAGCAACTGTCAGGGTGCATTTTTGGTTTGCCATATCATTCCCTATTTGTATTATGTGGATCTGTTTTAGATATAAAATGTGAATTTTGTGTTTTCTATCATTTCTCTCATCAATAACTAATTTATTTCCCTTCTTGGTAGTGATGGACATCAGTGACATCATCAAAGGAAAGATTGAGTGTGATGAAGAGAAGCAGTTTTTCATTCCCTTCTTCCCGTACGTCTTTTTCATCTTTTACTTATGCTATGTATTGATGTTACAATTTACTACCAATAAAATATATATTAAGATGTTGTTTTGGGATTTTTCTAGAGAACCTTCAGGTTGCAAGAAGGAAAATGTTGCAGTTTTCTGTTCTTGAAGCCATCATCCACAATATCTGGAAAATGTTTTTTGTACATTCAGCTGGATCTCATTGTGTAAATTTTGGTTTCAGGGTAGTGGCTGAAAATGACTTTCTCCACACCTTGCTGAACAAAGTGACAGCATCACGAGGAGACAGCGGCGGCCAAGGTACTGTTCTGCTCTAACATTCTTTTTCCTAGTGTTTCTCATTCATGCAACATTTCTTGCTGAAGTTTTTTTCTACCCAGACATCCACACAGTACTATGTGTCTTCCAGTTTTTTGTGACCAGATGATTAAATTATTGCCTATCCTGGCTCCACTTTAAACAGGACATGTACAACTATTCCTTAATAGTTTGCTTTATGTATTTTATATATGTGGCAATGCAATGATGTCCCCTCCCCATCAGCCTATGGTTGCCTTGTACCAGCTAAGTTGCTGACACTGACATGCTCAGGAGAAACTTTGCATGTTGGACTGCACTGCTGTATCTCTCAGGCTTTGACCTTCTCTTGTACCCATCGGCTCTCAGCCTAACCTAGATATGAAAGAGCCCCTGTGGCCAACACGTTGCAGGTTCTAATATTACTTGCCTCTAATCTCCCCTTCTTTCCACTTCAAAATGCACTTCCCATTATGCACACACATTTCATGTCTAACACACGTTCTTTACATAGTAGTATATCTTGTTTAGACCTCCTCTACCTTTATATGCTTTACATGACCTTTAATTATAGCATATTTTAAACAAATAAACAAACGTATCTTTTTTTCTTCTTTTTGTCCGATGCTGTCTATACATATCAAAGTATTATATTTCTGCAAACTGATCATATACAAAAGCTGATCGCATGCATGTTAATTGCTGAATGCTTGATTAGAAAAGTCCTGACCCTTTAGCTGTTTAACTGCTGGGGGGCACTCAGACTATGCATATTGCATTGAATGTTATTTAGATAAACAAAAAAATAACAATAAGCATAATTCTAGATATAACCCTATGTATTACACTCTTCATCTCTTTAGAAATGCACTCTAGAATGCAAGTAGTTGGTTTTGGAAACACCTCCAAAATCTGTTTTGACACGGATGAAGTTGTTTTAAAATATTTTATTTAAATGTTGAATATTTATTGACTATTTAGCAACTTTTTTTAACAGACTGAGGTTATTTTATATGCACAAGTAAAAAGCGATTATATTGTTTAATTTTGTACACTTTTCTATTTAACTGTTTTTCATTTACAGTTTAAAAAAATAAAAATAAAGTTCCCTGGAATACTCAACATAGATTAAGTTTATGTTTATCATTTTCATCTGGTTGATTACAAGCAGACATTATGACCTTTGTTGTTCAGTTTTATACTAAAAAAACCTTTGTAAAATCTTAATCCTGCTGAAATGTTTTTAATTTTAGGCTTTTCTGAAACGTGTAGCATTAAGAACATAAATTATTGCCTGACAAAAACTCTCATTTATTTTACTTTAACATATGTCTAATCGTGTTCTTCAGGATTATGGGTCACCATGAAGGCTCTGGTGGGTGACATAGTTCAGATCAGAAAAGAATACCCTCACCTGGTGGACCGCAGCACGGTGGTTGCACGCAAGCTGGGCTTCCCGGAAATAATTATGCCAGGAGACGTCCGGAACGACATCTATCTAACCCTACAGGGTGGGGATTTTGACAAGTACAACAAGACGACACAAAAAAATGTGGAGGTCATCATGTGGGTCTGTGATGAGGAGGGCAAAGTCATTCAGGTGAGAAGCTCACAACAGAGAAAAAGCATGTTAGTGGATTTATAGTGACAGATTCAGTTTGTGTGGGGCAGGTTCACCCTGGGTTTGCTGGTGCAAAATTGTATGTCATGTATTGTCAACCATTGGTAATTAGAAACATCCTTATCCCAGAACGGCAATCCATCTAACAGACATCCATTTTACCAGACGGATGCTACAAAATGAAATCTCACATGTTACACTGACATTTTCTTCACTGGTCTCTTTTCACAGAACTCCATCTGTCTGGGAGCTGGGGATAAGGCGGTCAGTGAATACAGGTCTGTCATTTACTACCAGATCAAACAGCCTCGCTGGATGGAGACAGTGAAGGTGAGTGTGTGTATGTGCATGTTGGTCACATCTCTCTGAGCAACCCTATTTAAGTCTCTTTCAAATGACTTGCTGTACATCATTTGCATTGCTCGCTTTATTCTATAAGGTCTTAGAAATCGCATAGCATAATGTTCTCTAGTAACAAGAGATATCCCGCAGGTGACAGTCCCTCTGGAAGAAATGCACAGAATTCATTTACGTTTCATGTTCAGACACCGCTCTTCACAGGAGTGTAAGTAGCATCCTCTGTTCCTCCCTAGCACCTGTCTGCTTTCTCAACAAGTTCAAGACCCCAAGCATAATGTGATACTGAAAGCATCTAATGATTGTAACCAATTTGCAAAATGACCCATGCAGTCGTTACTCACAATTGATTATTCGAGTGAGAAGTTTTCATTTTCTATAATGTGTGGCTCTTTCTCATTTATTTTATTTTTTTCTTGCTGTTGTTTTGTGGTCTTCTGGTTTGTTTTGCGACATCGTTCTTCATCTACAGCCAAGGACAAAAGTGAGAAGAACTTTGCTATGGCGTTTGTACGTCTGATGAAAGAGGATGGGACAGTTCTGCAGGATGGACTGCATGATCTTATCGTCTTTAAGGTGGGATTTCATCAAAGAAAAAATAGACATATGTCTTAAACTTTTTATGGTGTGTAACAGTCCACTTATAAGTGGGTCAGTTCACAATACTAAATCTAAATTATTGCTTATTGTTACACAGTATGCGAATAGCATGGGTGCATATTCTAAATGAATGTTTTACGTTAGCAGCTCCTCAGTAAGTTAATTAGTATAAACTTTATGATATTATAAGGCATTACAACACCAAGAAAATGTTAGATCAATAAATATAATGATTATGATTACATCTCATATAAGCACTTTAAGCAGCAGGATGTGCTTATCTAGTAGCATTTGTGTTCAACTGTGGTAGATGTGCCTCAGCTATTGAAATTATTTATTATTTTACCTACAATTTACACAGTTAACTCCAAGGAAAACTGATTGCTGTAATTGTGATGGAAGAAATCATTTCATATTATAATTATTCACAAGAAAAATGTTTTTTCCAACCTAATGTATCAAGTAAGCATTAGCAGTTACTGCATTTAAGCAGCAAATGTGATGCCTCCCTAAGACATGCAAGAAAATGATGAAGTAAGTTTGTCTGTAATTGTCTCTAATTTGTGTTCAGTGTGAGCTGAGGGTGGCGTGTGGAAGGCAGTGTTCTCTTCTATGAATGATTGAAGTTACCAAATCTTTATAGCAATCACTCATTCAAAGGGAAACAGCGGGGAGAATATTTTTTTCTAGTACTTTTAATGATATGTCAGTATTAAGGAGAGTGGCGGCCTAGTGGTTAGGCCATAGAGCTTGAAATTCTGAGGTTCTGAGTTCGAGCCCCACTCCCACAGACTTCCACTCTGTGTCCATGAGCAAAGAGCCTTAACCCCACACTGCTCCCCAGGTGCCCCACAATGGCAGTCCACTACTCCCCAAGGGATGGTTTAAATGAAGAATGAAGAGAGTGAATTTTATTGCTCTGCGCTTGTGACAGTGTAATGACAATAAAAGCTGGAAAAATACATATAAATATAAATTTCTGAGCCTATAAAACCTCGTAATCATGGTTTAAACCATACAAATAGAACTTTTTGAAAATAAGAAAGACAATGAGACCTAAAAAAAAAAAAGTTTACCAAACATAATTCGTGTATGTAGTTTTCCCAGATAATTTCAAACCTTTGCCTATGAGTTTTTAAATGTCATATAGTGAAATCAATAAGTCCCTGGCAGCTTACATCACTATCAACCCGCAGCCTAAAATCAGGATCCAATGTGAAACTCTATCATATAAATGTTGGCCAAATTTTCTAATGAATGCTTCACAGACCTCATTGCATACAAAAGATTCAAGCTCTTCTGCAGTCAAAGTCAGAACTGACTAATGCAGTTAATTGTTGCAGCCTAACAAAATTGAAGTTCACATAAGCTTATAGTGTTTGCACATCCTCCCCGAGATGAAAAGTGTTATCGCCTGTGGCTCATCTGACTGAGTATACCAGCATGTCACCTCTGTACTATTGTGGTTTTGCTTAAATACATGCACAGATATATCCTTTATCAGTGCATAAATCTCTTAAGCTTCTATAAGAACATTTGTAACTGTTACAGTATGGCTTCAAACTTTTACAGATTAAGCATCTGACCTATTGTGAATTAGAGATATTCATTGAGGGAGATTCAAGTTGAAAGCCAAGAAATTAATTTTTAAAGGGAATTTATGAACAACTGAGGTGAGCATAAATTTCTGCCTACAACATGATCTGAATACAAATGCATCCGCACAAGTTATTAAGCGTGTAAAAAAAACATTTTGTAATGTCACAGCAGTAATAAGAGTCATCAAAGCAGAACTAAAGATATAGTGAGTTTGGACAGGAGATTATGGCCTCACTGACAGGTTGAGTGAAGCCAAATAGACTTCCTGTTAAATGAGCCTAAGCTAAGATTGAATCCCCATATTGATTACGTGTCAAACGCAGTGAAGATTAATTACTCATGATTCACTCAAATACCAAATGGATGGCCCCCCTGTGCCCTCTTTGGCGATTATCTCTTGTTATCCCTACATTCCTCTTGATCTCTCTGCATCTCTTGGCTTCTATCTCTTACTCTATGCTGCAGTGACTTGCTTATTGCACATTGAGGGGGATGGGGGTTGAAACAAGTTGGGGAGATCAACCATTTTATGTTGAGTTGGGTTGTTCTGGTAGGCTTCTTGAGAGAAAGTGCGGTATATTTAAATTTTTTTAGGTCTAAAAGGTCAGTTCATAGATAAAATTTGAACACAAAATTTATTTCTGAAAATCTTTTTTATGGACTCTGCTTTTTATTGAAGTTGGATGCAGTATGCTCCTTTGAAAAATTACCTTTTTATTAATAATTAAGGTGTAAGGCTAGAATAAAAGTCAAAACAATTAAAACACATTACAAGACAATAATTTGCTGGAGATAAACGATGCTGATATCCTTTGGAGAAGGTATAGTTTGTTCTTCTGTAAAAGTAAAAAAAA